>NC_086448.1:171076075-171376075 GCF_028390025.1 Pseudophryne corroboree | reverse complement strand
TTCATTTGCATGGGGTGACTCTCTCCGAATAATTTAGGGAGAAAACAATCCCAAGGGGATTTTGCATCTGTAATTCACAAACCATTAGCCGCAATAATGCAGATTTCTGTAGGAAATGGGCAGCTATTCTAAATCGAGCATACTTGGATTTAATTCTGCTGGTCATTAAAGAAGCAATTAGGGAGTTGGGTTTAACGAGAGAAAAAATAAACAAGTAGGAAACCCTACATATGCATAAACTAAGATGATAAGTTTGATGACTGGATTATTAAACTACAGACACAAGTTGAGAAACATAAAAGTGAATTGATCCAATTTAAGCGCAATAAACTTGCCACTGTCAACAAGGACTATGAGGAAAATATGGTTTATCGCTGTGCAAGCAATGAAGCTGCAGGCTGAACAAGAATTTTCCGTTGGAAACAGAGTCATCTGCTGAGATGCACACATCTAACAGCAATCAAGAGGTGAGCATAATGCATATAAAAAACTTAGCAGCCTGTCCACCCTTGGAAGTGATGACAAGGGGCAAAAAAGACATTGAAAAAGACTCTACACAATGTGTGGCTGCTAATGTGAAAGGCAAAATCGGGCCGACCTCAAAGAGCAAAAAATAATTTAGAACCTGTCCAGTAGAGTATTAACAATCAAAGAAGAATCTGTCCTAAGATGTGGCTTACGTTTTGTATCTACCAATAAGTTTAATCCTTTTCAGTGACAAAGTGGGCTTCAACTGGCAACTGCGCTGGCAACTGTGCCTCAAGGTGTTTTTTTGGTAATAAGCAAAAAGGCTTGGAAACCATCACATCAGCCAAAGACTACAAATCCAAGTCGAAAACTTTATTTGATCCATCTTCGAATAATAATTCAATAAAAAGCTACAATAAGGTTATGTCCAGAGCAATTGAGAATCTCCAAATTAAGGACTCAACTCAACATAACAATCTGTCTAAAAGTGTGACATAATGCCCACCGGAATTTGTCATCATAAGGGTGGCGGGATTGCTGTCTTAAATATTGCTGATTATATTGCGGAAGCGAACAAGCAACTAAATGACTCTTTGGTATATATAAAAATTGCAAGAACACCCTACCTGTGTCTTTATTAGTGAATTAAGAGAGGTCCTCAGGAGAGCGGAGGATCAACAACTAATAACCCCACATGTGCAGATGGCTCTGCTAGAAGAATTCCCGGTGAAAACGGTCTTCTACTTAATCACGAAATTACACAAAAATAGCACCAAGCACCCAGGTCAACCAATTATCTTTGCCAGCGGCTCGCTTTATTATGAGATATCAAAGTACCTTGACCATTACTTACAACCAGCAGTACAGGCAGAGGCAACATACTACAAGATACAACAATGTTTCTGCATGAGAAAGTCAAAATTGACAACCTACCAACAGATGTCTATCTCTGTACGGTAGATGTCATAAGCCTCTATACCAATATATACCGCATGTGAGGGGTATACAGGCTGCTAAAAGTCTTTTGATTAATAACGCCAAATACACTGGTCCAGATCTATCCTTGTTTTTTATATTATTGGAATTAGTTTTGATTCGTAATTATTTTGTTTTTAATGTAGTACATTACCTACAGTAACAGAGGTGTGTGATGGGGGCTTGTGTGGCCCCCCATGTATGCCAATGCTTTCATATTTGATGTAGAACAACATCTATTCTTTATGAATGCTGGATATTCCTTGAAAATCTGTTTCTACAAACATTTCATTGACAATATGTTTATGGTGTGGAGCGGTACTAAAAAATAGTTTGTTGACATGATGGAATATATTAACATTCAGGATGCTAATATCAAGTCCACATCTCCTATATAATAGCCCAGATCTGTGACTCTGTGCCTGTGTGTATAACACTGGGCGTGGCTAGGAGCTCTCATTGGGTTAGTGGCAGGTCTGTCACACCCAGTCCACAGCTGATTGGGTGAGAAATACCCTCCCACAAAGGTTACATCCAATGGGAGGCTCTGCCCTTTGGTTGCTGTGTGTTCCCAGAGCAGGATTAACAATGGGGCTGATGGAGCTGCAGCTCCAGGCCCACACCCCAAAATAGGCCCACTGCATCTGCAGCAACATACCTGCCAACAATTTACAAATAAAAATCACAAAAAATTTGAAAAGGGCCTTTTCCTATACTTTCAATGGCAGTTTGGAGAGACAAAAATCAGTACAGACCATAAAAAAAGGTACTGTACCTGCCAAAAAGATACAGTTGGAAAGTATGAAGCAAGTCTCTGCACTGTAGATAGGGATAAAAAAAATCCTTTTTCTGCAGTGTCCTATGTCCTGCTGCCAGTCTGCCTGCCCCCCTCTGGCATCAACAATCCCCACTCCCTAGCCGCGGTGCAGGTGGAACAAAAGCTGCTGCAACCACCGGCATAGATGTGTATGAAAGCGGCGGAGCAGATGACTTTCATAGCCCTCCCTGTACCACATACTCTCTGAGTCCTGGAGCCTCCTCTGCACGCGTTGTGACAGAAGTGCCTCCCCGCCACAGATGCGCCCAGATCCCCAGAGGCCCTGACTCCACAACACTGCACCTGGGCTGCCGGCCAGGAAGACCCGAGATGGCTAATGTAACAGATAGAGTGGATGATATCGCAGAGGGTAATGTCTGGAGGCTGATTGAATGTAAAAGGTGACAGTGCTGTGCAGTGCAGTGCAGTGGGTGTGCAGTGTCACTGACACTGCACAGCACTCTCACCTTTTACATTAATTCAGCGAGTCAGTCAGTTCTGCCAGCCAGTCACTATTGTTAGCGCCGGTGTCCCAGCGCGACGCATTACAGGGAAGTAGACGCACTAAATAAACTACAGCTCCCAGCAGCACTTAGTGCCGAAGCATTCCAGCGCTAAGGGCTGCTAGGAGCTGTAGTTTATTGAGTGCATCTTCTGCCCTGTAATGCGGAACGTTGGGACACCGGCGCTAACAATAGTGGCTGGCTGCTTGGCTGCTGTGCAAGTCTCCGGGAGAGCCACTGCAAAAGGGAGGACAGCAGCTTAGCTGCTTCCAGGAGGAGAAGCAGGAGAAGCATTACACGCACCTCCCCCACTCACAGTACCTCCGGGCCCAATCTGCGGCACCCCCACACGCCCCCTCCACCACCCATGGTGGCTCCAGATCCCCACCCGCAGCACCCCCACACCCACCCCTCTCGCACCAACGGCAACATCGCACCTGCCCAACCCCCACCTGCTGCACCCCTGCAACTGCTCCTCCCCCACATGCTTTGGCTCCAGACCCCCTCCCCCAACTGCTTCACCCACGCACCCCTTCCCCACCCACGGCTCCCCTGCAACTGCCCCTCCCCCACCGGTGGAACCCATGGAGCCCCTCTCCCATCCGTGTCTCCCCTGCACCTGCCACTCCCCCAACCACAGCACCTACTAGGTGATTCATCAGGCCCTGCGTGTGCTCTTCATGCCATTGCAAGGGGTTACGACCCCTTAACCATTGCACGCCCTTTGTCTGTCTGTGCAATATTTAACCACTTATACAATTATGATTGGAGGTAATAATACTCCATATAATAAAAATATTGCACGCCACAAGGGCGTGCAAGGGATAAGGGGGTCTAGCGCCTTACGACAATGTGAAGAGCACCCGTAGGGCGTGATGAATGACTTAGTATAATATAAGCAAATTGAAATAAATTTTCTGGATGTAAACTGAAATTCATACTGAAATTAATTTTCTGGACGTAAACATTTTTTGTATTAAAGGTAAATTATTTACTACTCTTTACATCAAACCAACTGATGGCAATTCGTTGTTGCAAGCATTGAGCAGTCATCCTGTTTCACTTAAGAAGGTACTACCCTACTTGAAACTCCTCAAAGTCAGAAGATGCGATACTGAGGAAGAAGAGAAAAGGCATATGGGCATGATGATTGATAAATTTCTACAACGTGGATATACCAAATTTGACCTACTAAAAGTCAAGAGCAGAGCACAGAATATGCTGAGAAAGGACCTTCTACAGAAAACCAGTCCTAGTGAACGAAGCAAGGATATCTTATGGATAAATCAGTTTTTACAGAGGAGCAATGAGTTTACCAAAAATGCAAAACGACATTGGTCACTCATTACCAGAGATCAAGACATGCCATTACTAAAGTATTGTAAACTGGTTCCATGTTACAAGTGGATCACTAATCAAAAACCACCACATTTTTAGTAAAGAAGCCTGGGAGCTACAGATGCCAGGGATGTATTACTTGCGGTTATCTGGAGCAGGGAAATACCTACCCGCATCCTCATTCTGGCAAATTGATTAAAATTAACCAGGTATTCACATGCACCACCTCTTTTGGTATTTACTGTATTAGATGCCCGTATGGTCTGGTATATGTGGGCAAAACCGTAAGGAAATTCAAGGAGAGAATGGCACTGGATAGGAGCACCATACAGGCAGCAATTAATAGAAAATCCACAGACGAGCCCGTAGCCAAACAGTTTCGAGATTTTAAACATGGGCTTGCAACAATCAAATACAAAATGATAGATGAACACCATTGAGGAGGTCATAGAACAAAATTACTATTGCAAAAAGAGATGAATGCGCTGGATTTATATATTAAATACGGTTTATCCGCATGGATTAAATGAACATTTAAGTTTGAACATTTATTTATAAAGTGAAGTACAAAGAAAAAATGCTGCAAACTAAGAATGCTGTCAAAAGCTTGACAATCTCCAATTCACATGATGTCTGGGTGTGAACTCCAAGTGGAAGTCATCTGAGCTGATGATCCATTGACTGTTATGTTTAATAATTGTCCAGAATTATAATGGGCAGCATACTGTAGATGGTGTAGTGTTAGCATCATGCTTTCCCAGCACTGAGATCTTAGGTTTAATTCCCATAAAAGTTGAAATGCTCCCTCCATGTTTAATTGGTTTACTCCCAGGTACTACAGTTTCCTCCCACAATATAAAAACAGACTGGTAGGTTAATTGGTTTCTGACAAAAATGAACCACAGTGTGTGTGGACATGTGAGAGAGAATATAAGGTCAATTGTAAGCTCCACTGGGGCAGCGACTAATGTAAATGACCAAATATTCTCTGGAAAGTGTTGCAGAATATGTGTGTCCTATATATGTAACTGGAAATAACAATGTACTGTATATGTTGCATTTGCTCGTATTTCTCCTCAACAGTACAGTTGTTCTTTTACTTACTGTATATGGTATTTCAATTATTTTCTCAACACTCCAAAATGAATCTGAAACAGTAACTGTATTTATGTAAACATGGTTACATACAGTGGTTTGGGACAAATTACATACAGTAGGTAAGCAACCTTCTCAGCAGTGGGGAACAAGCTCGATCTCACTCTACTAACCATTCCCACTCAATAGCAAACCTGTTACTGGGCATTACAGTAAGGTTTGAATAGCATGTGTTAGGCAATTTTGATTGTGCTGCCCTACCAAACATCTGTGCTTGTCCATCTTTAGTAACCAAATGGATGAAAAAGCTTTGTCTGTATTTGGGATGGGGGTGTAAGTTTAATGCATATACATTTTTTGTGCTGTCAAATAAAACAATGTGAGTAGAATACAGTATAAAACATGTGCAAAACACAGTATAAAACAATAGAATACATACAGTATAATTTTCTTGTGCTGTCCAATAAAACAGTGTGAGTAGAATACAGTATAAAAGGTGTGTAAAACACAGTATAAAACAATAGAATACATATATTTTTCTAGTGCTATCCAATAAAACAATGTGCATAAAATACAGTATAAAAGTGTGTGTAAAAAACAGCATAAAACAATATAATACATATATAACACTGAAAGTAAAATACAGAATATAATAATAAAATGAATAGATTCTCTTCTCTAAAACTTTTTTGCTTGAGTCAGAATTGACCAGAAATTAGGCATTTCTGATCCCACACTGAAAGAAAATGCCCATACAGTATTAGTTAGTATGGTGAGTTGTACACATCTAGTGGTGTGAATGAACTCTATCTCTATGCTTGGTTTGCTTCTAGTCAACATCATCATTAGTGTGCATTTACATCTACCCTATCTGGTGCAAATATACACGTAAAATCAGCACTGCACAGCCCACAGTTGAGTTAGCACTACCTCACTGAACTTTGTCACAACAAAAATGCTCCATCAAAGACCAGTTCAGCATCTTCAGTTGTGAGTGGAAATGAGATTTAAGTGCGAATGACACTTAATTACCTATACTATACAGCATATGCCTGACCTCGATTCCTGAACATGTACAGCGTTAAAACATGTAACATAAATTGCACCAACAGACAGGGGCGGATTGGCCCTTAGGGCTCATCAGGAAGATTCCTGGTAGGCCAACGTGTCTGTGGGGCCTGTTTTGTTTGTTGTCATGTGGCCCCACTCCCCACATGACAGACATCCCACTCAGTATACTGCATTGCCCCCATTCATTCTGTTATTCCATCTCTGCAATTAAGCAACTTTGCCATCCAGTGATGTTGCCATGGCTACACGGTATGTTATACCTCTTGTGCTGCCCAGAGGGCCACTTTTAGTTCCCAGTTTGCCCCAGACACAACTGCAGCAAAAGATGCAAGGAAGGCCTCAATTGCGTAGAATCAGGCCCTATGAGGAGGGATCCTGCACCCCTCAATAGCCCCTACTCTCTCATCAGACCGCACCCCTATAATGGCTGTTGCCAACAGGTGTACATTCCACTCAGCACCATTCCCTACAATGTGTACAAAATGATAAAAAAAAAAGTAATTTTCAAGATGCACTGACAAATGCATAGTAAAAATGAATAATAAGTGGGAGAGAAGATGAAGCAACATGCTCCAGGGGTTAGCTGAGGAATTTCTGCTAAATCCAACACATCAAAGACTGTGATGTTGCAATTACATTTCTCTTTTCAATCTGACTTTCCTCCCTTCAAAATAGAAAATTAAAACCTCTTACCCAACCTACAAAATACACAAGAGTTAGTAGTGATTTGAGTTTTGTTAAATAGTATTCTAAAAAAAAAATGAAACACAGTTATCCACAGGCTGCATGGCTCTAGGGATCTTTACATAAAGAAGGTATTGTTAACAGAATATGAAATGGCATTGTTCTTTGGCTTGATGGCAAAAGTATTATATTAAGAACACTTGAAAGCAAATCTTAGAAAATTAGAAATTGATTTATTTTTGAAATCCTTTAAAAAATAATTTTAAATTACAACTGCTCATGAAATAGAGAAAATAAATAGAGCCCTGCTCTTATGGAATGAGAATTGGATAATATGAATAGTTTCACATTACTAAAGTATTATTTGAAACATTTTTTCAAGCTATCGGATACAGTAGATAGATAGATCGATAGACAGACAGACAGACAGACAGACGGCTAGATAGATAGATAGATAGATAGATAGATAGATAGATAGATAGATAGATAGATAGATAGATAGATAGATATGAAATTGCAAAAGCAATTATTGATTCTTATATAGAAGTGAGAACTATATATGTTTGGTCCATGGACACAGAACAGTATGCAGTATTTTCTTCCAGTGATTTGAGCATGTGGATATAATGCTCATTATGCACTGAGATCAAGGATCCAGTTCATCTTTATTTGTGCATTCCACGTGCTAATGTAAAATATGTGTACATACCTTTCAAGTGTATATACTGCAAACTCAAGCAAAAATGTAGTTTGCTAACCTCTTGAGCTTGGCTTTTAGACAATATAGGATTAATGTAAAATGCTGCTACTACCACACTGATGTACTATGGAATATTAACCAAAATGCTTTCACTTGCCAGCAGACAACTATAATACCTTATTCCTGTTACTATCAATAAATACAGAAAAACTATAGTAATAGTGATGATTTAATTAGGTAATTACAAAAAACATGAAATATACACATTAGACAATAGATCAATAATGAAATATTCTTGAGTAAAAAAAACAATAAATATCTTAAACACAAGAGAGAAATCGGCTTATTTTTCTTGAAAGCAAGAACTGTATTTTTAGTATCACTTCCCGTATTACCAATGTGCATATAAGCAGCGTTATAAAATGAAATATATTGACCTTCTGCATTTATCTGAAATGTGCTTACCTAGGTAAACATCACTTCCTAGTGACAGCAAAGGGTGATGTATTGGATACAGATGGCAAGAATCTATATTTTAAACTGCACTTGTGTGTACATCCACTGTTGTTTATTGAAGCAGACCAAAATAACAAATCTTTTTTTGAATTAAATTTTGTATACAGTATATGCATTAACTATGCAGCACGGTGTCTATAAAAACACACCTGGCAGTTGGATTGCTGTCATGCATAAAAATACAATACAATACAATACAACCTCCTCCTTGAAATGATCTTATTAAGTCTTTTCTGACCCTCACATTTACTTCCCCAGGAGATTTAATACAAGTGGTGCATTCAATAAGCTGAACTCTTGTCAGCTGTATTGTTTTGCATGTTTGGCAATATGCAGTGATATCTACCAAAGGAAAGTGGAGGAAGAATGATTTGTGTTTATAGATCAAGTATCACAAAATAATGGCATATAGGGCTAATGTTTTAGGCCAGTTTAGGAAAGTTATCACCCATTAATAAACTGCATAGCATATCATCTAGCTGTTGCAGAACCTCTTAAAGAGAAGTACTGAGAGTGACTAATCACTACTAAATATAGATACTGTAGTAGATAAGAGCCAAGCAAATTCTGTTTAGCTTTCCTTGCCAAGAGTTTCTGAATGAGCATTCCAGTTCCACTTATTGTGTTACCTAAGTGGTTTGTTTGTTTGTTTGTTGATCTGTCTATACACTCAGTAAAAGCATATTGGACACTTTTAAATACTTAATTTGATTAAATTTCCTATATTCCCCATACATCTACTTCCAACTGGTTTTATTACAGCCGTTTTGGATTCAAGGATAGTTGGAGCATTCCAGTCCATACCAGTAAATTGCTGCAATTGTAACACTGAAGTTCTTGAATGAAGACATAGTGATTGCTTAAAGCATGCTTGATGATGCCATTTCCAGTACAACAGAGAGATTTATTACCGCTGTCTAGAAAAAAGGTTTCGGAATGCATTGTTATAATTTTTGTTAAAGGCAGTATAGATCAAGGGATTGAAGAAAGAATTTGAGTAGCCCAACCATAAGAATATACTCTTCCAGATAGGAGGAATGTCACAGGAACACAGAGGGTTAATCAGCTCAGTTATAAAGAAGGGGATCCAGCAAAGAACAAAGACCCCAATGAGGATGCCCACCATGAGAGCAGCTCTTTTTTCCTTCTGCTCCCTCCATGTGTCGCCATCTGTTTGGAAAGTGACTGTGGCATGGCGGACTGTGAAGACCATTTGAGGCTGATTAGATGCTTCTTTAACCTATTCAAAAACAAAGTGGTCAGGACCAGGCCTAAAGGCAAACTGCTACTAAAATAAGATTAGCACCAGGATTATCACACTTCACACTGACAGCAGCAAAGTGCAGGACTAAGCTAGCAAATATTACTCTCAAGTATTCCAAGAATATACACTCAGTGGGGAGTCTGAAAACATGAATGGGATTTATTACTAGATACCCACCAGGTTATTATTTAATTTGCAGTAACTATAGCACCAGCATGTGCAATTATATACAGCTATGGTGATACACTGCAACAATTAACACAGTCAAGTTGTATACTCATTTATGGGCCAGATGTACTAAGCCTGAAAAGTTATAAATATCACAGTGATAAAGTACCAGCCAATCGGCTCCTAACTGTCATTTTTCAAACACAGCCTGTAATATGGCAGTTAGGAGACGATTGGCTGGTGCTTTATCACAGTGATATTTATCACTTTTCAGGCTTAGTACATCTCCCCCAATATAACATAATAAAATCTGTCATACACACAAAACTACATGTGTGCATTTATTTACAGAAAGTGTATGAATAGATTTATGAGTCACACACATACACTGTAGGTGTTTTGTGCAATGTATGTGAAATCTAAATTTATGCATAGAACTAAATATTTAATTCAATGTACAAATATAAGTATAGTTTAATGTATTGGTAAACTAGCAGAAGAGTGATCTGATTCTCCTGGTGAGCAAAAGATTAAAACAAAGAGCAACGGACCAACCTCAATCACTTCTGGCATTGGGGTGATTGTGTTTGTCTTCTTTGACCCAATTCTGAATTTGGCAGCTTTGTAGATTTTCCAGTATACAAAGAGAACCACACAAAGTGGAAGGTAAAAAGCTCCAAAGGTGGAGAAGATTGTGTAAGAGGGTTCCTGACTAACCTTACACTCTTCATCTACCTCTGAATATGTTTCACCCCATCCAAAGAGAGGAGACAGAGAGATAACTGCAGACAGCATCCAAGTCAGCAATATCATGATGTTAGAAATCCTCTTTCTAGTCTTTAGGGTGTATTCCAGGTGTCTAGTGATAGACCAGTACCTGTCCAAAGCTATGGCTGTCACATTCCAGATGCTGGCTGTACAGCAGAGAACATCAAAGGAAATCCAAATATGACACAGTACCCTGCCAAGCCTCCATCTCCGGTCATTCAGCTCATGAACCAAGCTTAAGGGCATCACTAAAGCAGCTACCATCACATCTGAAATCGCCATAGAGGCCACCAAATTATGAGGAACTCGATGGAAAGTTCTTACTCTCAGGATGGTAACTAGCACTAATACATTCCACAGGAAAGTGGCAATAACCAGCATAGCCAGTAAAGTTAATATGAGGACGCTAAAGATTGAAATGCGATACTTGTTCAAGTTATCGGACCCTGAGCTCCCGTTAGCAATCACTGTGATGTTCCATTCCATCCTCATTTGTGGTAGCATGAGAATTATTACCCAGAGGAAACAAATGAGCCCTTGATAAGGATCCAGCCTCTGGAATATTGTTGCATATCAGTCACCAGCATGCCATGCAAACCGGACCATGCTGCTAAGACCTAGTTAGGATTCTTGGCAGTGCCCAGTTTGGCACAAAGTTTGCGCAAGATCCATTCCCATCCCTTGCAAAGCCATAGTACAGTATAAGCTACACAGACTCCTTGCCATGAACAGAAATGTGAGCGCGTTGAAACTGCAGAAAGCAACACATTCACTTCAGCGTCCAGTCTGGAGCTGTCTGTGGTGCTGAAGTCATCAGAGTCTCCGGATCCCAGGTACAGTTATCATACAGAAGACAGGCTAACACCCAGCCATGCAGACACGCTCTGTAGCACCCGACAGCTGCTCCAGAACCAGCCCAGCCTGAGCAAGCAGCGAGCAAGCGGAGCTCTGGAGTGTGGAGTGGGTGAGCAGAGCTTTATAAAGGAGGAAGATGGTTATTACGTCAAAGTGATCCCAGCCTCCCAGCAGTGAGACACACTGTCATTAAACTGCACCACCAGAGACTGTTAGATATCACCATATGACTGTCACATAGTGCGCGTCTCTCCATTGTGAGGGCATTGCACCAGCTGAGGTCTCTATATACTGTACACTGCAGAGCCAAGTGCAGGCATAGTGGGCGAACACTGCTCCCACGCCTCAGATCTTTGATTGGAATCATCACACTGTACGGTGTATCCTAAAAACTGTTCTCTGCTTTCAGAATGAAACTGCAAAGCTACTGTGGTATAATACTGCAGTGTATGAGATAACAAACCCAAGTACTGATTTCTATACTGCATGTACAGTATTATTATATCTATAGGCGGCAGATGTAGCACAATGTAAATCAGTCACAGATTACCGTGTTTTAAATATTTATAATGCACGGCGATAAGATTAATATGCTAGGAGGGAGGATGACGGAGTGCAGATAGCAGGGTACTTCTCCTGGTACTACAGCCTGGTGATTATACTGTAGCAGTGGTACATAGCGGTGGTGATGACTGCAGAGTATGTTGGATTATGAAGATAATGGCATTGGCTATAACGGAGGTTTTCTTGTTACTGTTTTGGACACATTTTTCTAATGACTAGAGTAGTGTGTGATATAAAAGGCTGTGTCAGACACTTATATTTGAACATTGATCTGATAATGGGAACAAATAAATTGCAATTTGGACAATGACAAGTGTGTTTACTGCTGTCTATGATGCTGGGGATGAGGTATTCTCTATATAAAGTTTATCTGTACTTATGGCTTGTGAATTTTCAAGTAGGAACTATAAGTTGTGTTCACATAATATAGGCTAGATGCAGACAACCTATGGCTCACCAGCCGTTGTGGAACTAACAATATCAGCATGCCCATCCTGCCACTGTCTGGTAGTTAATGGTGAATTTGGTAGTTCCACAACAGCAAGAGAGCCACACGTTGCTTAAGGTGATATGGGCAGATGTATTATAGGGATGGTGACAGGTAGGGGAAATGTGCAGGAAAGTAACAATTTGGCATCTCACATACAGGAGAATTATCAAACCTTGACATGGGACAAACAAATCTGTGTGGAATGTTACAGATTGCACAGAGTAGCCTTACTGATGTTGTCACCTTTCATCACAACTGCCAATAAAAAGCGCATGAAGAATAAACTGAAGTTATACTAAGTGGTAACAATGGCACCTATGTCTACTGTTCTGCCATTAAATACCCACAGTGCTCCTAAATATAACTGTATATCAGCTGCATCATGACATATTTCAGCAGCAGTGCCCCTAAACAGTATTATACCAGCTGCGTCATTGTGCTATCAATGCCCTTATAAATGAGCTATATTATAATGGAAATCCACAAGATTAGGATTTATAAAAATGAATGTATATTGCCTGCTTATCTAAATTTTCTTTTCATATCTCCACTTTATGCTTGCAAGCAATTTATCAAATGCAATGACATTACAGGGATACCATACACATGTGAGTGATGTAGGGATTGCTTGAATTGATATTACATAAGCATTTTCCCAGGAATAAGCACTTACTGTATGTGTTGGATGTCCTTTTTTCATAAAATAATGGGTCTCAGGGAATGTATCCATTATAATATTCTTACATGGCTTTCTCTGGGCCACAGGCAAACAGTCCTAAAAATTATTTAATAAATCAAGATACAGTGGAACTGATTCTGAGTCGCAGGCAAAGTGTCTGTAGTTGCTGGCAGCCACAGAAGCCATATTTACTACCTTATGCTAATGTCAGATTCTGTTCAGGTAGTGCAGGGGTCCGTACATCTGCAATCAGGAAGCCGCGCTATCCACTGATTATACACCAACATTTGTAATGGCACTTGCCCCAGCCATATGCTAGGTGAAAGAGCTCCATCAGAGACAGGCTTCCCTTTTGTGTATGCATAAATGGGAATTTAGATATACACCCACTACCCTCCCATGACAACCCCACAAGTTAGAGCAATTTCATGCAATTGAATCTTCATCACCCAGTTCCCACCCTGAAACCTCCAATTTCATGGAAAGGCAGATTCAGCATGTTCCATCCAACTCAGAATAGGATAGATATATGCAAAAATTCCTAACTTTGCATATGTGCATGTGCTGTATACAACAACTTGACATTTGCATCTGTCCACAGAGATCCGTCCGACTCAGAATTGTCCCTAGTGCACCTCGTTCAGAGGAGAAAAACATTAAAGGATCAAAAAAAGGAGACATTTGATTCTGGAACAAACTATGTTGCAATGCATTTGTTTTTTTAGCATGCGGGGGGGGGGGTATGTTTAATTTGTCGGCTGTCGGGATCCCGGCGGTCAGGATACTGACACTCAAATCACAACAGAATCCCGGCACAACAGGACTATTCCCACTTTAGCTGTCCATGACACCCATAGAGTGGGAATAGATCCTGTGGCGAGCGCAGCGAACCACCGAGCTTGTAGTGTGGTGAGCACAGCGAGCGAGCAAGTGGACTCTATGCGCTTGCCCTGCTGCCGGCATTCTGGCGGATGGGATGCGGCTGTCGGGATATGTACAGCCGGCATCCCATCCGCCGTAAATCATACTGAATCCGCAGGGGGAATAATACTAGCTGCTTTTCAGTGTAGCAAACATAAACTGAGCAACTTTGTTTTTCACACTGAAATTTAAACTTAAACTACTACACACCCCTTTTCAACTCTAAATCTCCCTGTAAAATGTGTCCCATCTGCAGTGTAGTGTGGTTTTGCCAAGGTGCAAATTGTTCCTATATATTTGCTTCTACTTTGGTATGGTTACTATGGTTACTTTGAATTAGATCCTTGGGGGGGTTTTAAAAAAGAGCATTGGTGATGTTGCCCATAGCAACCAATCAGATGCTGTCTATCATTTCTCTATAGCCTTTTAGAAAATGATAGACAGCATCTGAATGGTTGCTATGGACATCACCAATCCTCTGTTTTAGAACCTTTAGTAAATTTACCCCTTAATAATCATGGGTATATATATATATATATATATATATATATATATATATATATATATCAATCATTGCAGGGTAATATTCTGTACCTGCAATGATTGATATACTGATGCATATTATATTTGTTTTTAAATATATCCTTACCACCTCGCAAAGCTCTCTTGTTAATGTTATTTACTGTATGCTTCATAATCCTTTTATAATTCAATGATTTTGGGGACTGGTCTAGTGGTAGGAGA
This sequence comes from Pseudophryne corroboree, assembly GCF_028390025.1. Lineage (NCBI taxonomy): Eukaryota > Metazoa > Chordata > Amphibia > Anura > Myobatrachidae > Pseudophryne > Pseudophryne corroboree. Next base: position 171,361,455 of record NC_086448.1, on the reverse strand, counting down.
AGGTACATTATGACATCATTGTAGGGGGAGTGTAATAGTGACATCACTATGAATGTGGTATGCTGTTGTGGTACCGTTAAACTTTTGGCGAGTCTCCAAATATTGCAGAAAGCTAAACATGCGTAGGCAAAGACAAAATCTCTAATTTTTCTCATAGGCTGCACAGAGAGATAATATACGTCTAACTATAGTTCAGTTTAATCTTCAGGTTATATTTTTCTAAGCTAGTTTGTATTATTTATACACAATTTCTACAAACCCTCATTAAGTCAATCAATCAATTTAGCATTGTACATAATAATCTTCGCTCTCAAAAATATCCCTTTGCTTGCTATTTACATCTCTCATCCAATGTTTGAAATTGTCACTTCATAATTCAAAATAAAAATAAAAATAGCCTTTATGCTTTATGCCATTATTATGGTTGCCTGGCAACACTCCAGGATTCCTTTGCAATAAAGTAGGAATGCATCTAAAGATGAGAAAATGATAGTGATAGTTCAATAAAGTTAATTTTTAAAATACGTAATAGACATAAGAATGCAGAATGGGGGGAGAGGTGACTCACCTCTCCTTATACTTTCCCTTAGAATAAAGAGAGAAATAGAGTGGAAACAGACAAGGGTATATCTAAGGGTCTGAGCGCCCCGGCAAAGTAAGGGACTGGGCTCCCTCATCCCCTTCCCTATGCTTTGTGCCCTTGCAATTCGCACCGTCCTGGTTACGACCCTGAGAACTACTTTGTGATTCTACCCTCGGGGCCTGTTGACTGCCATCCTGGACAATGGGTAGCTATGCCCTTGGGACAAAATACTGCAGGAATACAGATCATTATAAAAAGGAAAAAAAAATTCTAAAATAAAAATGTGCACACACTGTAAAACCAGTCATTGTCCATATGCCCATGTGTGAGGCCTTCTAACTAGCCTGATAACGTGAAATGGGAAAATGTGATAATTATTACTCTCTGTATACTTGGCTGAGAGTTAAGGGGACACAGAACAACCGATTCAAAACACAGTCACATTAATACATTATATGCACTGAGCAGTTTGTACATACTGATATCCAAGGCTATTTCTAGCAAATTTGGCTCCCAAGTGTGAGATTTAAAAATGCGCCTCCCCATCCACATTAAAAAATGTGCCCCCCCCCCCATAGATGTAAAAAACACAAATTTGCATGTGCTCCCGATGAGCGGGCATGGCCTTGCTAAAAAGACTACCTTACACCCCAGTTTTTGACCCTGCTCCAACAGACCTCAGCTACCACAGGGGAAAAATAAAATTCCACCAACAGACCTCGGCCACCACAGGGAAAAAATAAAATTCCACCATATTAAGCACCACACAGTAATGCCTCATGCACTATATTATGCCACACACTGCAATGCCCATGATACATTATGCCCTACAGTAAAGCTTCTAATTACTTTTAAGTTACCTGCTCGTTGCAAAGGGTTTCACGCGTTGGGCATCATGCTCATTGCCAGGGGTTTCATGCTCTGGGACGGGTGTCATGATCGTTGCCAGGGGTGTGTAATGCTCGTTTCCAGGGATAATGCTTGTTGTCAGGGCTCTGGGGTGTGTATTGCTAGTTGCCAGGGCTGTGTAGTGCTCATTGTCAGGGGTAATGCTCATTGTCAGGGCTCAGGGGTGTGTAAGCCAGGGGTGTGTAATGCTAGTTGCCAGGGTTGTGTAATGCTAGTTGCCAGGGTTGTGTAATGCCAGGAGTGTGTGATAGTTGCCAGGGGTGTGTAGTGCCAGGAGTGTGTGCTAGTTGCCAGTGGTATGTAGCACCAGGAGTGTGTCCTAGTGCTCGGGTGTGTAATGCAAGGAGTGTGTGCTAGTTGCCAGGGGTGTGTAATGTCAGGAGTGTGTGCTAGTTGCCAGGGTTGTGCAGTGCTAGTTGTCAAGGGTATGTACAGCGCCCACCCGCCTGCCAGCCCACCCCCCATCAGCTCCCCTGCTCCCCCTCCTCCCTGTCATTAGTACTCCGCTTGGGGGGCGTAGTTTTATTTATAGGGTACCACAAGTGGTTTACAGCACTGTACATACACTACATATCAGTACTATATGGTCCTGCATAGCTTTTATTACATCTCCATAGAAAGTTTATAGGCACATACATTTGTTAATGGGCACTCCAAAAATTTCAGGCAGCCCACAATCCTGTGCTCCTAGATACTAATGTGGGCATGTACTAAGCAGTGATAAAAGTTGAGAAGTGAGACAGTGGAAAAGTGGCCCATGGCAACCAATCAGCTGCTCTGTATATGTTTATAGTATGCAAATTCTAAATGTTACGTCAATGCTGATTGGTTGCCATGGGCCACTGCTCCACTGGCTCACTTCTCCACTTTTGTCACTACTTAGTACATGTCCCCCAAAGTGTATTACCTTCCTATGGGAGTACACAGTGGAGTAGGGGCGGATTGGGATGGAAAACCAGCATTGGAAACTTATGAAAGCAGATTTAATGGGGGCAGGATATCTCCTTACAGGGTCTGATTCTGAGTTGAACGCAGCTGCGGCCTTACTTGCATTTTTTTGCTGTGGTTGCATCTGTGACTTCAAGCTAATGCTGCTACAATGCCCGGACCTGGTGTACATCCACTCGTCTGAATATGTAAGGACTGAGACATCCACTGTCAGTGTCTACAGATGCTGCAATCATGCTTTGTACATCTTTAGATGCCACCATCGGTCACACCAATGAAACTTTCACCAGCCCTATGCTAGATGCAGGCCATCCGTCTGAGTATGGCCTCCAATGTAAGCAACTCAGTGTCTCTATACACATCCACTTTCAGCAACATGTCCATACTACAATATATCTGCATCTGATTAGCCAACATTCTGTAAAAGCCTAGGAGCACCCAGAACATTTCTAATATACTTCTTCCTGATTCTGTCCTGCAACACCGTATGAGCACTATCAGGACACATGCGCAGTGCTATTTAAACGCATGCGCAGACACATTGACCACGCAGTAAAAAAAACACATTGCTCCTCACAGAAAACAATTTAAAAAACTGTCCTTTACAGTAAAATAAACAAACTCATTGACCCACGACAGGAAAAAACAAAAAAAATTGTCCCCCAAAATAAATAAAAAAATAGGGTGGGTAGAGTATGTTCCTGGGTTGTGGGGGGAGTAATGTGAGTATGCGGCCAAAGGATAGGGTGGTCAATGTATGATCCTGGCTCTGGTGGGTGTATGTGGTAGTGCGGGTAGTGTATGTTCTGATGGCCTGGGGAGGGGGGAGGGGTCTACTCAACGGGGAATAGTAGAAGCAGGGGCGGATTAGGATCGAAAACCCCAGCCCGGGAAATTTATAGAAGCAGCCCTCATGGGGGGGGGGGGGGGGGAGATTGTCTGTTGAGTGGGTAGAGTCTGTCAAGTGGGAGGGATTACTGCTCAGAAGGCCTGACTGTACGCATGCATGGAGAGGGCTTTGTGGTTAAGGGGCGTGGCCACATAATAGTGCCAATTCACATTACACTACACAGTGGTGCCGCTTATACACATTGCACCAGGGAGAACCTTCTGTACACCTCCATGTAGAGCACGTTTTACATATTCCGCCAGATAGAGCACGTTCTACACTTTGCACCAGGTAGAGCACTGTATACACTTTATGCCAGGCAGAACACATTTGCGGCAGGCAGAACACATTATACACATTGCACCAGGTAAAGCACATTATACACTTTGCGCCAGGCAGAGCACATTATACACCTTGCACCAGGTAAAGCTCATTATACACTTTGCACTAGGCAGAGCACATTATGCACATTGCACCAGGTAAAGCACATTATACATATTGCACCAGGTAGAGCACGTTATACACATTGCACTAGGTAGAGCATGTTATACACATTGCAGAGGGTAAAGCAAATTATACACATTGCACCAGGTAGAGCACATTATACACTTCGCGCCAGGCAGAACACATTAGACACATTGCACCAGGTAAAGCACATTTACACATTGCAACAGGTAGAGCACATTATAGACATTGCACCAGGTAGAGCACATTATACACTTTGCGCCTGGTAGAGAACGTTATACACTTTGCGCCAGGTAAAGCACGTTATACACATTGCAACAGGTAGAGCACATTATACACATTGCACCAGGTAGAGAACGTTATACACTTATAAATATATGTATATATAATGCAGCAGAGCCCGGCACTCCTGATAGACGTCACAATGGCCCCGGTGCCATCCTAAAGATGTTAGACATGCAATTTGTTATAGAAGCAGCTTCTATAACAAATTCTATGGGGGTGGGAGATTGTCTGTTGAGTGGGTAGAGTCTGTCAAGTGGGAGGGATTACTGCCCAGAAGGCCTGACCGTACGCATGCATGGAGAGGGCTTTGTGGTTAAGGGGCGTGGCCACATAATAGTGTCAATTAACATTACACCACACAATAGTGCCGCTTATGCACATTGCACCAGGTAGAACCTCCTATACACCTGCAGGTAGAGCACGTTATACATATTCCGCCAGATAGAGCATGTTCTACACTTTGCACCAGGTAGAGCACTGTATACACTTTATGCCAGGCAGAGCACATTATACACATTGCACCAGGTAAAGCACATTATACACTTTGCGGCAGGTAGAACACATTATACACATTGCACCAGGTAAAGCACATTATACACTTTGCACCAGGCAGAGCACATTATACACATTGCACCAGGTAAAGCACATTATACATATTGCACCAGGTAGAGCACGTTATACACATTGCACTAGGTAGAACATGTTATACACATTGCAGAGGGTAAAGCACATTATACACATTGCACCAGGTAGAGCACGTTATACACTTCGCGCCAGGCAGAGCACATTATACACATTGCACCAGATAAAGCACATTTACATATTGCAACAGGTAGAGCATGTTATACAATTTGCGCCAGGTAAAGCACGTTATACACATTGCAACAGGTAGAGGCAGAGCACATTATAGACATTGCACCAGGTAGAGCACGTTATACACTTTGCGCCTGGTAGAGCACATTATACACATTGCACCAGGTAGAGCACGTTATACACTTATAAATATATATATAACTGCAGCACTCCTGATAGACATCACAATGGCCCTGCTGCCATCCTAAAGAAGTTAGACAGGCAATTTGTTAGAGGCGGCACTCACCGGACTTATACTGTACATACAAATAAAGACACTGCACTACCACCAGCACAGTACTAACGTTTCGGAGTTTAATCCTATGTGTATGTCCGGTGATTGCCGCCACTAATATATTGCCTAGAATATATATATATATATATATATATATATATGTAATAATGAAGTCAAGAATCCGGCACTAGCTGTTATCTAATAAGGTATCTTGCTCCGCTGCCCTCCAGAGGACTGCTGTCCCAATGTATGCTGGCAGCATGGTGGAACTCAGAGACTTCCAACAGCTGCAAAACATGCTTTTTATTATCGTTTCGGGCCCATGCCCGTCGTCAGATTGTTATATATATATATATATATATATATATATATATATATGCAGACAAACAAATGAGGCGGCACTTGGAGACTGGCGTAAATGGTGAAAAAAATAGTTGTATTTAAACAGACAGGTTAACGTTTTCGGGGACGTGCTCCCCTTCCTCGTTCTGAGGAAGGGGAGCACGTCCCCGAAACGTTAACCTGTCTGTTTAAATACAACTATTTTTTTCACCATTTACGTCAGTCTCCAAGTGCCGCCTCATTTGTTTGTCTGCATTGATACTGGGGGGCAGTCCCCAGGGAGGAAGGCACGGGAGCAAGGTGTTTTTGTCACTATTGGAAATGCCGGAGGTTCTACGTGGGATATATATATATATATATATATATATATATATATATATATTTATTATGCGTCAGACAGCGGCACTCCACGCCGCAATATTGACCACCACACAGGAGGTATGTTTCAACGTTTCAATGCGTACGCAGGTGCTTATACCCCTTTTCTTTACACGGTACGCTCTTTGAAGCCTCCCCTTTCCCTGTAGTCTTTATTCTCATTTATTTAATCTCCCTATCTTTTCTATATCATCTCACTCACTTTTTTCCTTTCTCATCTCTCACGTAACATACTGACCTTGACTCCTTTCTAACCTCTCACACAGAGCATCTCACACAGAGCATCTTACTAGCCTTCTTTTCTCTATCACCTACTTTTCTTTGCTGCCTCAGGTGCCCTAGTCTTTCCCTCCACTGTCATTCTTAACTCACATTCCTCTCTTTACTCTCACTTATGCTGTACTGCAGCTTACTGTACTCGCTTGTGTTTTAGTGTGCTAGTCTCTTCTTCTATCTCACCTCTTCCTATCCTCCGAGTCTCTCTGTCTGTAGTTTGTCTCATGGAAGCAATGCTGCTGAGTGTGCTGCTTAGTGCTGGTCCCGCCCCCTGCCTGATGGTATGAAAAGGGCGGGGCTTACAGTGTGAGGAATTGCTGCACACTGCACAGCCCACCGAGCATGTGCAGCTCCAGTCATACAGGCTGTGAAAGGGGGCTGTTTCTCAATGCTACCCGATCAGAACTAAGCTCCAATCACGGTTGCCAGCCTTATGAAGGAGGAAGTCAGCCCGCTGAGGGGAAAGAGGGCCAGCCTAGCCGGAACTGGCATGATGTCCCGGCATCCCAATCCGCCTCTGAGTAGAAGTGCTTAGCAGGGGGTAGGATGGGATTAAAAGTTGTGCAGAGCAGGGGCAGGAAGGGAGTAGTAGTAGTGCAGAGCAGGGGGCAGACAGAGTAGTAGTGGTGGAGAGCATGGGGCAGGCTAGGAGTAGCAGGGGGCAGGCTGCGAGTAGTATTGGGGAGCAGGGGACAGATGAAGTAGTAGTGGTGGAGAGTAGAGGACAGGCTGTGAGTAGTAGTGTTGCAGAGCAGGGGGCAGGCTGGTAGTAGCAGTGGCGATGAGGGGACAGGATGATAGAAGCAGCAGCGCAGAGTAGGAGGACAGGCAGGGAGTAATAGAAGGGGCTCAGGATGAGAGTAGTGGTGGGAGGAAGTGTACAGGATGGGAGTGGAAGGGACTTGGGGAGCATAAGTTAGTATAAGTTGAAAAAAGGATCTCACCTTCTCTTTGCAGCTTCCGGGTCCCGGCCTCCATCGTTCCCTCCATGCTGACAGCAAGCTCACACAGGATGGATGGACAGCCTGATTGTAAGTGAAGGGTCCCGCTCCTCCATCAGTGCAAACCTGTTTCTTCCCTGTGTGGGCCAGGGGTGTTTGGACATTGGGGTGGACGTGGCCTGCAGTGGGAGGGGGTGCACTTCCGCACCAGCTGCTCATCGGCTCCTCAAAACTTCTATGTCTGGCTGCCCACAGTAGTGCCTGCCCCATCACTTGTGCTGATTAGTGTTTGGAATACAGGCTCCACTGGCTCAGCGGTTCAGCCCAAAGACATTCAAAAAAGTGCCCTGAGCACAGCTGGCACTGTCTGTGTGACAGTCCGCAGCAGGCGGCCCTGGGGGGTATGTCTCCCTAAAGGTAAGGGGGTCATGCAGTTGTAGCCATATAGGCAGTGCACAAGCCCCACAAGGCCCGGTTTACTAAAACACCTCTCCCTCCCTCACCTTTGCTGCCGCTCACACATATGGCCGAAAAGGCACAGCTCAGCCTCTGAGGTCATGGGACGTGGCTGGCTATTATGAGAAAGGGGGTTCAGCCTGGCAGGCTGGTATCCCAGCGACACTATCTAAGTGTATAAGAGTACAATAGCAGCCTAGTCATTAGTACCTATTAGTGAATACCACTGTCATAGTGTGTATATCTGTATAGCTATATTAAAAAAGAAAACCTTGCAGAAATTACATATGTCTGTTATACACTCCACAAATCTTCTGTGACCTCACCACATCCCCAGACTCACAGCCAGTGACTCATAGTAATGCACTGCCATGACAAACACCAATTTAATTTCACCTTGCAGTGGGGGAAACACTGAAGCCTGGCATAATGTACAGTACTTAGCAGTTTTGTAGAGTAAGACAGACCACGCATAATCAGGTCTATAAATTGAGATTACCCAGGCCCTGGGAAAGCAGGGGGCATGGTCTAATAGCTGAGTTATGGCCACGCCCCCTTAAAAAACATGAAACAAATAAGTCACTGGTCATTGTCTCTGCCAGGTTCCCCCCCGCCCCTGGCACACTACAGAGACAGCTGCCAACATCACAGCAGTCTGCAACTACCTCCCCCTCCATCCCAAATGGAGACTTGTATATAATCCAGTGGCACTAAGGTGTCTATTTACTAAACTTTGGATGGAGATAAAGTCAAAGTACCAGCCAATCAGCTCCTGTCATTTTTCAAACCCAGCCTGTGACATGTCAGTTAGGAGCTGATTGGCAGGTACTTTACCTCCATTGACTTTACCTCCATTTAAGGCTTAGTAAATAGACCCCTAAGTCAATTTTTGCAGATGATACTAAAATATGAAGGGTAATTAAGTCGGATGTGAAGTCTCTTCAGAGCAATTTATTTAAACTGGAAGTTTGGGCAATGAAATGGAGTATGAGCTTTAATGTGGAAAAATGTAAAGTTTTGCACTTTGGGACTAAGAATAAACATGCAAATTACCAATTACATGGGGAAAATATAGGGGAAACGGTATTAGAAAAGGATTTGGGGGTGTTCATTTAAAGTAGATTTAGCAGCAGTACACAATGTCAAAGTGCCGCAACAAAGGCAAATAAGGCATTAGTATACATTAAAAAGGGAATTGAGACAAGGGATGAGAGTGTAATCCTGCCACTGTATAAATCATTGGTGCGATCGCATCTTGAGTATTGTGTACAGTTCTGAGAACCACACTATAAAAGAGACATGTTAGAACTTGAAAAGGTTCAGAGGCGAGCTACCAAATTGATTAAGGAGTTGGAGGCACTGGACTATGAGGAGAGGCTTTCTAGGTTAGATATGTTTACACTAGAAATGAGATGACTAAGAGTAGATATGATTAATATTTACAAATAAATAAAGGGGCAATATGCGGAGCTATCAGGTGATTTGTTTATTAAGAGATCTCTACACAAAACGCGTGGACACCCAATAATGCTTGAGAAGAGGAAATTTCGTACTGAGCCCAGGAAGGGATTCTTCACTGTAAGGGCAATACGAATATGGAATTCACTGCCAGAGAAGGTTGTAATGGCGGACTCAGTCAATGCGTTTAAAAATGGGTTAGATAAATTCCTAACAGAAAAAGATATCTGAGGATATAGCCTGTAACCAGAATAGAATAGGGAATATAATATATTTCAGGTTGAACTCGATGGACTACTGGTCTTTTTTCAACCTCACCAGCTATGTTACTATGTTACTATGTTACCAGCAGACTCCCGACCGCCGGTCAAATATCAAAACTATTGAAAGTTTAAACAATCACACAACAAAACTATTGAAACATAATATAAGACAATTTGTTAGCTGCTAATTATATTATATTACTGCTATGCACAAAGGTGCCAAAGATTGACCCCTATAAATCTCCCTCCCAGTGCCACTAATTTCAGTGCTATTATTGGCTAATAGTGCAAATTCTGTTACAGTAGCTCTGGAACCCACTGGGGCTTGTGAATATTCTAGTTACTGGAAGGGTCAAGATATGTGCACTGACCCCTGTGTTTATGTTTGGATTTTAGATCTGAATTAATTTCATTTTGGTTCTGGTTTTCCAAAACAACCCTCACATGTTTAGACTTTTGGTTTAGGTTTAGGTTTTGGATCTGGATTTTTTTTTAAATGCTAAAAACTGGTATATGTATTTTTTTGTGTTATTACAGTATTACTAACGTCAATAACAACAATTTCCAGTCATTTCCAGACAGTTTTGACCACCTCTTAATATTGTTCACCAATATTGGCCAAAAGCTAGCTGGCTAACTTAAGCAGAAGAGCAGCGACACAAACACATGGCAGTTATTTCTGTTTAAAATGTGTTGTAAATTAGTTATGTATTAGAGCAAAAAACAATACATATATCTGTGCAAAAAAGGACCATCCCCAATTCCCCCCAATATACAGCCCATTATGAAAAGTGGTGCAAGATCAAATTGTTCCTCTTACCCTTGTGTTGTATTTTATAAAGGACATGCACAGTTTAACAAATCAAGCACTTCACAACAGGGACTGACACTTTTGTGGCTGAAGTGCTTGGTTTGAAAGGACTCCCGCTGAACATTAACAAAGAGGTTGATGATGAGGGTGTTGGTTGTGGAGATTGCACATTCTGATCCAAACTGCTAGTAGCATATACTGTACTGCTTGTTATTTTACAAATCATTATTATTTTCATGAACTCGCTGCAAATTATATAACGGAGGAGGTGCCTAGATGGTTAACATTCCTATCACTACTTACTTTGGCCTCACAAATGGAACAGATGCCTTTGCAAATATTGTCAGGATAATTCCACAACCAAAAGGTGGCTTTTTTGGTATTGTGCCCTGGCATGACAATTGCTTTTTTAATCACTGGCAAGAACTGCTGCCACTGGTAGCTTACATACTGTACATAAACAACATCCTCATCATCAACAACTTCATTAACATCAGATAGTGCACAAATACCACCACATCCTGTTGCACTTCCACACTAGCATTCTCCATTTCTGTTATGTCATCATCACCATCTTTACTTGTATTGCTCATCCCCACATTTGCAGAGGGTGTCCCCACTATCCAAGCTTCTGCTCCTTCATTCTGACAAACCTGTGAGATCTGTCAGATATCTAGGTTAAGTGTATTGGCAAAAATCAGTGAGCACAGCCAACCTATGTGGTTTCTTTTTATGTTCTGACAGGTGATTACAGACACAAATCACCCCATTACCCTATCACTAAAAGGCAGATTTACTTTACTTTGTCCAGTTTCATGCATATCCCCATCAGTAATGAAATTAACATGGAAAATACCGCACAGAAATGGGCATGTGTTGAAACCCATGCCCAAAAGATGTCTCATAAATGTGGCCAAGCAACATGCTTTTATTTTTACAAAGTTAGGTAAATATGGTACTATTGTCACTATATAAAACCCTATTTATAAAGAGATATTCTTCTTTATGAAGAGAGATACAAAAACTACAATCCAGAAAAATGAGTGTTGAACAGCTTTAAAAACATTTTTGAATTTTCAAAAAAGTTGTCAAAATGTTTTTTATGTAAATCCATTTTAATCTTGATGTTGGTTATTTATTTTATATGAAACTTATCAGATCCGGACAGTAAGTGTTGTGGTTAGGGTTAGGCACTAGAGGGAGAATTAGGCTGCAGGGAAAATGATAAGTGTTAGACTGTGGGAGGGGTGGATTAAGGATAAGGGTAAGGATAGGGTTAAAATACTTACCTGGATCAGTTGTGATTTTGACCGCTGGGATGCGGCTGTCAGCTTCCTGACTGTCGGGTGTCAGGATACATTATCCAGAGTTCTTATCTGCCAGCTTCCTGTGGGTGCTAGGCTCAGTACTCCATCATCATGTCCCCAAGAATCCATCCCTGCACCAGTCCAGGATTGTTACTCACCCCTTACTTTAGCATCTCCGCAAGTCACCTGCCCTGGTGTCTCTATGTGAACCCTACCCACCAGCTACATCCACTGGGCACTGATCTCTTGGTACCGGTCAGCTGACCACGGACAAGCCAAAAAGGCATCAGTTTCAGACCAGCTGACCACATCCACCACAGAGTGGCACAATTGCACAGAGCTGCATCCTTGTGAACACAATTCAATGCATCATTAATGAGTAAATTAGACCCAAGACAATGGAGTTACAGTATGTTTCAGTGTAATTGTCTCACCACATCAAGATGTGCCAATAGTGTGTGGGGACTCCCAAGTTCAGAATTTGCATTTTCAAGGTTTGATTTTTCTAGGTTGCAAGCTATAGTAAATCACATTCAGCACCAAAGTACTAAGGTGTCACACGCCATAGGCGGCGTTCACCACGCTTACCCCTGCGTGCCTGCTGGTCTGTGTTGCGGCCTCTGCCTTCGGTGGTCCACGGGCTCCGGCGTCTGGCTGGCGCGGCTCCCGGCGGTTCCCCGGGGCAGGGGCGCCGCCATGACACCCGGCATCACGTGGGCGGGGAGCAGGTGACGTCATCAGACTGTTCCGCCAATCCAGTGGAGGAGCGAGATTCAAAGTCAGACGCCGGGCAGAGCCTCGGCGCCTGAGTATCGTCTTTTCCCCTGACGTGGATGCCAGTGCTCTTGTTCCCGACGTATCTCTCTGCAGTCGTACCCCAGTGTCTCCGGCACTTCCAGGTGCCAGTTGCTCCACAGTTCAGCGTATACTGCGGCTGGTGTGTTTCTCTGCAATACAGTCACCAGTGCTTCTTGGAGTCAGCGTGTGCTGCGGGCTAATCACCGCTCTCAAGTCATACAAATCATCAGTGTCTTTAATCACCGCTCTCAAGTTCTACAAATCATCAGTGTCTTTAACCACCGTTCTCAAGTTCTACAAATCATCAGTGTCTTTAACCACCGCTCACAAGTGTTTCAAATCGTCAGAGTCTTTAACCACCGTTCACCAGTTCTTCAAATCACCAGTATCTTTCAAAACATCACTTACAAGTTCTTCAGTCATTATTATCTTGTACCAACACTCACAAGTACTTCTTTTCCTGGAATCCTCAGCATTGCTTACAAGTTCTCCTATAGGCCTGGACATTTCCCATACGTTCCTTCTCTGCTAAGTGACATTGTGTTGCTCTCTTCCTGCAACAAAGTTCTTTAATATTTTCACCAAGCTTTACTGTCAGAGTCCTGTATGAGGAAGACCTATATTAAGCCATCCCTGTTCTGACCCAACTGTGGTTCCTCTCCCCTATCATCGGGAGAACCCCCGAGTTCACAACACCCCCAACCTAGGTCAGTGACAGTATACTCAGGCCTCATGGACCCGGGGGATCGGAGCCCAGAGGCAAGTACCATCCAGGACTTGATTTCTCGAGGACAAAGTCAGGAAGCAGCACATGGCCAGGTGATGCATTATCTCCAGGAATTGTCTGGCCGGCTGGATCAAATTCAGACTTCTCTGGCTTCAGTAGTACCGGTCCCAGCTCCAGTACCTGCTCCAGTTGTTGTTTCTAGCAATGTTCCATCCTCCTCTGGAACCAGGTCACGCCTTCAGCTCCCTACTCCTTCTCGCTATAATGGGAATCCTAAGAATTGCCGTGGTTTTCTCAATCAGTGCGAGGTACACTTTGAACTTCTTTCACTCAACTTACCTACTGATCGGTCCAAGGTGGCATACATTATTTCTTTGCTCGAGGGTTCAGCGTTGGATTGGGTGTCTCCGTTATGGGAGCGATCTGATCCATTGGTTTCTAGTTACACCAATTTCATTGCGTCATTCCGGAGGATCTTTGATGAGCCAGGCAGGACGACCGCTGCCTCTGCAGACTTGCTTCGTGTCCGACAAGGCTCTCGTTCAGTGGGACAGTATGTGATTAATTTTCAGACTATAGCCTCAGAACTGCTTTCGAATAATAATGCCCTTCGGGCTGCCTTTTGGAACGGGCTCTCCGATCGTCTAAAGGACGAGTTGGTCACTAGAGATTTGCCGGATTCTTTGGAACAGTTGATCTCGCTCTGTGTAAAGGTGGATCTTCACATGCAGGAACGAGGTGGCAAATGTAGTTTGTCAGATCGATCAAGGGTCCGATCTTTTCCATCTAAGCAAACGGTTATTCCAAGTCATGATGAACCCATGCAGATTAATCGATCTCGGCTGTCCCCAGAGGAACGTCAGCGTCGTCGTGAGGGTAGACTCTGCCTCTACTGTGGAGCCGCGGATCATTTTCTCAAGTTTTGCAAGTCTCGTCCGGGAAACAGGCAGTTCTAGCTTGTTCCGGAGGAGTCGAGCTAGGGGTTGCTTCTAAACCTTCTCCGTCAGTGGACTGTTTTCTCTCCGTGTCTTTGTTCTCCGAGTCAATAGCCAAACCCGTTAAGGCTCTGCTGGACTCTGGGGCTGCAGGAAATTTTATTTCCCTTTCCTGTGCTCAGAATCTGGGTTTTCAGCTACGGTCGGTCGATTTACGTTGACTGCTATCAATGGTACCCAAATTTCTAACGGTCTGATTTCAAGTTGTACAGTACCAGTCAAACTGCAAGTGGGAGCTCTGCATCAAGAACATCTGGAGTTCCTAGTGATTCGGGAGATGCCCCACGATCTGGTTCTTGGCCTTCCTTGGCTTAAACTTCACAACCCTCACGTCGACTGGAGTTCCTAGTGATTCGGGAGATGCCCCACGATCTGGTTCTTGGCCTTCCTTGGCTTAAACTTCACAACCCTCACGTCGACTGGAGTTCGACACAAATAACATCTTGGAGTCCTTTTTGTCATTCAAATTGTCTCACCCCTGTCTATCCGCTCCGTGTATCTTCCAAGTCAGATGAAGGGCTCATTCCGGAGGCCTATCGGGAGTTTTCTGACGTGTTCTCGGAGCAAGCGGCCGATCTGCTACCACCGCATAGACCCTGGGGCTGTCCCATTGAGCTCATTCCGGGGAAAATGCCACCTCAGGGTCGCACTTATCCCTTATCATTACCCGAGACTAAAGCTATGTCGGACTATATCAAGTCTAATCTGCAGAAAGGATTCATCCAGCCCTCTACCTCCCCGGCGGGGGCGGGTTTCTTTTTTGTGAAGAAGAAGGACGGAGGGCTAAGGCCATGTATTGACTATCATGGTCTAAATGAAGTCACCATTAAGAATAAGTATCCTTTGCCGCTCATTACGGAGCTCTTTGATAGAGTTCGCGGAGCCCGAGTTTTCACCAAACTTGATTTAAGGGGAGCTTATAATTTGATACGTATCTGACAGGGAGACGAATGAAAGACGGCCTTCAATACCAGGGACGGGCATTACGAGTACCTGGTAATGCCGTTTGGCCTCTGCAACGCTCGTGCCGTCTTCCAGGGATTCATTAACGAAGTCTTTAGGGATATGCTATACCTAAGTGTTGTGGTATATTTGGATGACATTCTGATATTTTCTAAAAATCTCACAGAGCACAGAATACAGGTCAAAGAGGTACTTCTTCGATTACGAGAGAATCATCTTTATGGCAAGATTTCCAAATGTACCTTTGAGGTTTCTTCTATTCCATTTCTTGGTTACATCATTTCGGGCACGGAGCTTCGTATGGATCCAGAGAAACTCGCTGCCATCCGGGACTGAACTCAGCCTCTTTCTTTGAAAGCAGTACAATGATTTCTGGGCTTTGCAAATTACTACCGGAAATTCATAAAGGGATTCTCTACCATCATGGCACCTATTACTGCCCTAACCAAGAAGGGTTCTGACCCAAGTCATTGGTCCTCCGAAGCTATAGCAGCGTTCGCTCAGTTAAAGGCAGCCTTTATGTCCGCTCCAGTACTTCAGCAACCAGATTTTTCAAAACCATTCTTTTTGGAGGTTGATGCTTCCACAGTAGGCATAGGTGCCGTGCTTTCGCAGTACGCTCCAGATGGGAAGTTACATCCATGTGGTTTCCATTCTCGCAAATTCTCTCCTGCGGAACAGAATTACACCATTGGAGACAAAGAACTTTTGGCAATAAAATCTGCCTTGGAGGAATGGAGATATCTTTTGGAAGGTGCTAAACACCTAATTACAATTTTCGCTGATCATAAGAATTTGCTGTACCTCATGACGGCCCAGTGCTTGAATCCCCGTCAAGCTAGATGGGCGCTCTTCTTTACTCGGTTTTCGTTTGTCATTAAGTACCGGGCTGGGACTTTTAACACCAAGGCTGATGCTTTATCCCGTTCCTTAACAGCTTCGGATGAGGAGAATCCCGTTGAGAAGGCTTTGATTCTCAGTCCAGTTTCTATGTCGGCGGCTCCCACCGCTCTGGGTCCTCCTCCTGGGAGAATGTCTGTGTCAGCTAAATTTCGACCAAGCTTGTTGCAGTGGGCTCATATTTCCAAGTTTTCCGGTCATCCTGGAGTTCAAAAGATGTGGGAGTTTCTACGAAGGTCTTACTGGTGGGACACTATGAAGAAGGATATTCAAGATTATGTCAACTCATGTCCTCAGTGTTCCTCGTTTGCCTCCTGCGGGGTTGTTGCATCCACTGTCCATTCCTCAGAGGCCTTTGACCCATATCTCTATGGACTTTGTCACTGAATTGCCCCTCTCCAAGGGTCACAATACTGTCTGGGTAATTATCGACCATTTCTCTAAGATGGCACATTTTGTACCTTTGACCGGGTTACCATCAGCGCCCAAGTTGGTTTTGTTATTTATCCGAGAACATTTCCGCCTGCATGGTTTACCTCAGGAAATCGTCTCTGACCGGGGGGTGCAATTCACTGCAAGGTTCTGGAGAGCTCTTTGTACGGCCTTACAAATAAAACTCAAGTTTTCATCCGCTTACCATCCACAGACCAACAGGCAAACTGAACGCGTCAATCAAGATTTAGAGACTTTTCTCCGTGTTTATCTCTCTCCCTCGCAAGATGATTGGGTGGAACTGTTGCCATGGGCCGAGTTTGCCCATAATCATCTGTACCACTCTTTGACTGGTGAGTCCCCATTTTTCATTAATTATGGGTTCCATCCTCAAGTTCCTGAATTAACCATTTGTTCTCCGGAGGATGTTCCTGCTGCAGCCTCTACACTTCGGCACTTCAGTCAAATTTGGAGTCGAGTTCATGCTAATCTCAAGAGAGTCTCCGGCCGCTATAAGTTCTTTGCGGATAGGAAGCGACGAGCAGCTCCCCAATACAAGGTTGGTGACAGGGTATGGCTCTCCACCCGCAACCTCCGGTTAAGAGTGCCACTATGAAGTTCGCCCCAAAGTTTATTGGTCCTTACCCCGTGTTACAAGTCCTGAATCCGTTTGTCTGCAAATTGGGATTGCCTTCCCACCTCCGGATACCAAACTCCTTTCATGTTTCTCTCATTCGCCCCCTTATTTTAAACCGGTTCCATTTAAAGTCCCCGAGGTCAACCTCTGCAGAGTCTGAAGCTGGAACAGACTTTGAAATCAAAGCTATTCTTGACGCTCGTTATCTTCACAAGAATTTACAGTATTTAGTGGAGTGGAAAGGTTTTGGCCCCGAGGAGAGGAGCTGGGTCAAGGCTACTGAAGTTATGGCTCCCCGACTGGTGCGGATTTTCCATTCCAGACATCCAACAAAACCTGGAAAGTGTCCGGGGGCCACTCCTGGAGGAGGGGGTACTGTCACACGCCATAGGCGGCGTTCACCACGCTTACCCCTGCGTGCCTGCTGGTCTGTGTTGCGGCCTCCGCCTTCGGTGGTCCACGGGCTCTGGCGTCTGGCTGGCGCGGCTCCCAACGATTCCCCGGGGCAGGGGCGCTGCTATGACACCCGGCATCACGTGGGCGGGGAGCAGGTGACATCATCAGACTGTTCCGCCAATCCAGCGGAGGCGCGAGATTCAAAGTCAGACGCCGGGCAGAGCCTCGGCGCCTGAGTATCGTCTTTTCCCCTGACGTGGATGCCAGTGCTCTTGTTCCTGACGTATCTCTCTGCAGTCGTACCCCAGTGTCTCCGGCACTTCCAGGTGCCAGTTGCTGCACAGTTCAGCGTATACTGTGGCTGGTGTGTTTCTCTGCAATCCATTCACCAGTGCTTCTTGGAGTCAGCGTGTGCTGCGGGCTAATCACCGCTCTCAAGTCATACAAATCATCAGTGTCTTTAATCACCGCTCTCAAGTTCTACAAATCATCAGTGTCTTTAATCACCGCTCTCAAGTCATACAAATCATCAGTGTCTTTAACCATCGTTCTCAAGTTCTACAAATCATCAGTGTCCTTAACCACCGTTCTCAAGTTCCTCAAATCATCAGTGTCTTTAACCACCGTTCTCAAGTTCTACAAATCATCAGTGTCTTTAACCACCGCTCACAAGTGTTTCAAATCGTCAGAGTCTTTAACCACCGTTCACCAGTTCTTCAAATCACCAGTATCTTTCAAAACATCACTTACAAGTTCTTCAGTCATTATTATCTTGTACCAACACTCACAAGTACTTCTTTTCCTGGAATCCTCAGCATTGCTTACAAGTTCTCCTATAGGCCTGGACATTTCCCATACGTTCCTTCTCTGCTAAGTGACATTGTGTTGCTCTCTTCCTGCAATAAAGTTCTTTAATATTTTCACCAAGCTTTACTGTCAGAGTCCTGTATGAGGAAGACCTATATTAAGCCATCCCTGTTCCGACCCAACTGTGGTTCCTCTCCCCTATCATCGGGAGAACCCCCGAGTTCACAACACCCCCAACCTAGGTCAGTGACATAAGGAATTGATTGGTAACTTTATTTCATAGAATTCAACAGTATTTGTCATATTTATGTTGTTGTAATAAAAAAAAATATATATTAAAATTTTGGTTATTTTACTTTGTTGCTGAAGTAAGACGTTTTATCCTGGCAATGTTTTTGTGTAGTTATTGTGCTGTTCAGCTTAGTATAGCAGATCATTTCATTAGGCAAAGTCAGTTTGAATTCTTGGAAATAATACGACATAGATTCTACTTTCATGGAGCTCATGTAGACATGAGGAATTAGTTCTAAACACAGAGCAGAGTTCTCAGCTGGAAACAAATCTGGTATTTCATCTTAAGAATTGTTGCTATGTTATATACTGGTGTGCTAGTTCTATTAGGGATACTGTTAGTTTTACTTTACTCTAGGAAAGTTTTCTTATCAAAGGGAAGATGAAGCTAAAGGAAAAGTTTGAATAATTTTGATTATAGTACAAAATGGAATTAACTGCCTTATTTTTCCTGTTATTTACAAAGTACAAAATGTTCTAGCCCAGAGGGCAAATGCCATTTATGCCACAGATCTATTTTTACACAAATTTATATATATATATATATATATATATATATATACTTCCAGGTATGGTCGCACTCTCACCGACCCAATAGATAAACGACTGGGGTGACTCCCAAGAGGTCCAGTGTAAAGTCCAGACTCCAACATATAGAAAACCAATATAGAGGGGCACTCACCAGAAATTTGCATTTAAAAAAAGCATTGAATTTTAATGCATACTTATCAGAATAATGTTTCAAACAGATAATTCAATTGTACTTCGACGATTCGATCCCTCAGGATCATCATCAGGAGATTGCAACAAATACAGCATACACAGCAGGTTACATCTGTTCATATGCACCAATATCAAGTGATCAATGCCTAGCAGGTCTCCTAAATACCCCCAGCACCTTCATGATAGGCAGCATTTTCAATTAGCTAATTAAATTCATGGAGCCTTCCAAAACTGGAAAAGGGCAATTTGCACCATCAACATGATATAACTAATCCCCTCATAGGGACAAAAGGACAAGTACACCCCCATACCAATAGCACTTACCAACAACCAGGCTGGTCCTTACTCGAACATAGAGAGCAGCTGGGATTGTATCAGCGTGCGTTCCATTATGTTCAAATGGAACGCAACCAGCTTCACATGGTGTGTGCAGGGCCACCCCTAATCAAACACCTTCCCCGTATTCCACCAACACGCGCCAGACACATATCGCTCGCGTGCGTTCCACCAAGCGCGGCTGGAACGCACAGCACTTCCGCATTGCGTACCCGCGTCACTTCCGGTTGCGGCTGTACGATATCACTGGGCACTAAAAAGCACCATGGCAACGGTTGCCTTAGATACAGGACGAGAAAGTGCTGTGTATATACTCACAGCCACTTTCACTGGTACTATGGCATGAGGATTATGTATACAGCGCTTCTATCTTATATCTAGCGCTGCTGGGAGGCCATACCTTAACAATGTAAAAACCTTTCTGTTCCATAGCTACTTTGAGCCTTAGAAAAGAAAAAAAATTTCTACATTATTATTTTTATTTTTACTGCAAGCACCGTGGGTATAGTGATACTAGTTAGAATATAATCATGGTAAAGATCAACCATTTCAGACATATAGTACTAAGACAAAAGGTACTGACAGTATCAGGAGACCCGCTAGCGAGAAGTTAACACAATACAAATAAATATACATGAACATACAAAAAAACACACACAAAAATCTTCCTATTACACACAGTATGTGTCTAGATAAAGTGGACACGCCACCTCATGTGAAACAAAACATATAGTAAACAACAGACAACATATATATTATTGGGTGTCCATATCCAATAATTAAAGTTAAAAAAGAAGAGCGTGTTGGTCAAGTATGCTTAGATTTAGAAAAAACCTTATAATTAGAATGTCCAGACCAAAATCAGATCAGATCCATATTTAACGCAAAAAAATATTGAAAAAGTTGTTTTCATTCAGACCATTCGGAGAGATTGTCCCCAAGCGATAAATCCATCTTGATTCCAACTTCTTAAGTATAAGGCTCCTATCGCCACCACGTGACAGGGGCGGTACCCAATCAATAATTCGACATTGCAATGTAGATAATTGGTGTCCAACCGTCAGAAAATGTTGCGCAACCGGTTTGTCAGTCGATCCCATAGAGAGGGCCTTTCTAATCGTCATCCTATGGTTGGCCATTCGCTCCCGGAACATACATGTCGTCATCCCTACATATGACAGTCCACATGGACAGGTGAGTAGATAGACCACATGGTCCATACGACAGTGTAGCTTGTAGCGAATCCGGATGGGCCTTCCTGTTTGTGGATGCGGAAAGTGGGTCCCAGCCACCATTGAGCGACAGGTAGTGCACCCAGTGCATCTGATGCAGCCTGGTCTCTGGGTCATTAGCCACGTATTCTCACTCTCAGGTTGGGATCTACTGGGGTGCATCAACAGTTGTTTAAGATTTCTACCCCTGCGGTACGCCATCATAGGATTATCCGTGTTGAACATAGTTAATGATGAATCTGTAGAGATGATAGGCCAATGTTTCTTAATGGATTTAGATACTCTTGAGGACTTCTGATCAAACTGGGTCACAAAGATCATACGATCACCTTGATTACGTATTTTTTTACGAGTGTTCTTGCGTGCTCTGGTGAGGCATCCCTCTATGGTTTTACTATCATAGCCCCTATCCAAGAAGCGTTGGCTCATTTCAGACAACTGAGATTCTGCAGAATTGCGTCGGAATTGTTCCTTAGCACACGCATAAACTGCGAAATTAGTAGGCTGTTCTTTAAATGTGGTGGGTGATTGCTTTTCGCATGCAATATAGTGTTTCTGTCCATTTCTTTACGGTAAAGGGTGGTACTCAATTTAGACCCATCCCGTGTTACCATCACATCCAAGAATTGGATATTGTTGTGACTACACTGTCCCGTGAACCGAACATTACCTTCCAAAGAATTTAGTGTACTAAGCATACTTTCAAAGTGCTCCTCAGTGCCTCTCCACAACAAAAAAACATCATCGATGTATCTCTTATAATAGAGTATTCTCTCGCCAAACTGTGGAATGATGTGTGTGGACTCATATTCATGCATAAACACTCCAGCGTAAATCGGGGCCACATTGGACCCCATCGCTGTTCCTGCGCACTGAATATAGTACCTATTGCCATACATAAAGTGATTGTGTACAAGAATGAGCTCCAACAACTCTAGAATGAATTCAACTGGTGGCCCTGCTGGTCTATGGGCAGACATTAAATTCCGAACCGCTGTGATGCCCTGCTTGTGTGGAATGATCGTATACAGGGAGGACACGTCTAATGTGCATAACAGCATATCATCCGGTAGATCATCTAATGTCAGGATCTTGTCCAGAAAGTCCCCCGTGTCACGCAGGTAACTTGGGACAAACTGTACAAGGTCCTGCAGGAAGCTGTCCACAAACATGGCCAAGGGTTGTAACAGAGAGCCCCTGGCCGATATAATGGGCCTACCAGGGGGGTCTAGCATGCTCTTATGCACTTTTGGCAAAGTATATATCACTGGGCAGACCGGGAAATCCACCTTAAGGAAACCCACGATCTGCTCAGTGAGCCAACCACAAGTGACTGCTCTATCCAATGAGTCATCAACAATGTGCTTGATACGGGGAATGGGATTATTGGTACATTGGATATATGTGGCCGTGTCAGATAATTGGCGTTTGCTCTCCCGATCATAATCACTGGAGTTTTGAACAACAACTGCCCCGCCCTTATCGGCAGGCCGTATTGTAATAGATTGATTACCCCTAAGTGATCTAAGCGCTTTCCACTGTTCAGGTGACAAATTGCTATGAGACACCAGGTCTGTATCGTTTTCAATATCTTGTTCAACCATGCGCAAAAATGTACGTATGCTGGCATTGGAACACTGTGGATCAAATAAGCTCGGTTTTCGTAGAGATCCAACTACCTGGCTATCTGCTGGATTACTGCTGTTATTACGAAAAAATTCTTTTAACCTCAATTTACGACCGAACTTATATTGATCCACAGCTAAATTGAAACGATCATGTCTCGATGTCGGTACAAACGACATTCCTAACGATAACAGCGACAATTCACCTGGGGATAACACATGCGAGGACAAATTGAATACCAGACCTAGGTCTGCCGTCTCCTCCTCCCTCTTCTTTTTATATCCCCCTCGCCTCGGGTGAGACCTCCGCGGCGAGTGGTATCCCTTGTATAGTGATCTAAAAAAACACTTGGTGGACGGGGGGCAGAATGGTCGGTGTCAGATGTTGAAGGGGAAGTTGTAGCCTCAAATCTATCGAAACCCTTTTGTTTGAAATACCTCTGTGGCCTCCGGCGTCGCGGTGTTTGTGCGTTACCAGTCAGCCAGCGATAGACCTGGTGATTAGCATAATCACTAGTTACTGTCTGTAGCTTCTTCCTCTTAAAGGATACTAACTCATCTTTAAAGGCATCAACGGAGGATTGTAGTTTTTCACACCACTTCTCAGTTTTATCCGCCTTAAAAGAAGGCAAACTGGCTTTGTCCAAAACTACAATCTCCTCACGTACCTTAGCTACTTCAGACCCCACCTCTTCTATTACTAGAAGGATAAGGTCTAAGGAGCATTTATTCAGCACGCCGCACCATTTGCTGCAGAAGAGAGCATTGGTGCGGCCGATGGTGGGTATGTTAGCAACCCGAAAGCCGCGTGGGATTTTTTTGGTTCTGTGATATTCTGACAAGAATTGACCGTGCAGGGTCAATTCCACCTCTCTACGTTTTAGTCTAAGAAGTTTATGATAGATATCAACTGTTTTTTCAGTAGGTAATTTCTTAAATTCCAGATGGTCAAAGTAGATCTTGTCTGCATCGTCATCTGTCAGAGACACCAAACCACTTTCTGCGGCCTGTAGTAAACTCTCGTCAAAGGCGATTGGAGCTGTCTGAGACATAGATAGAGTTGGATGACCCAGAAGCAAAATTCTGTAACGGCAACAATGCAATCTGCGTACAACCCGGTACAGTAAATATATATAGGTAACCATATAGGTATTTTTGGAGGAAAACAGATATATTGACATTAGTGATGAGCGGGTTCGGATCCTCGGGATCCGAACCCGCCCGAACTTCACCTTTTTTTTCACGGGTCCGAGCAACTCGGATCCTCCCGCCTTGCTCGGTTAACCCGAGCACGCCTGAACGTCATCATCCCGCGGTCGGATTCTCACGAGATTCGGATTCTATATAAGGAGCCGCGCGTCGCCTCCATTTTTCACTCGTGCATTGGAGATGATCATGAGAGGACGTGGCCGGCGTCCTCTCAGTTTCTATGTTCAGTGGGCTGCAAATTGTGCTGCAAATATCTGTGCTCAGTGTGCTGCAAATATCTGTGCTCAGTGTGCTAATTGCTTTATTGTGGGGACTGGGGACCAGCAGTATTATATAGTAGGAGGACAGTGCAGAGTTTTGCTGACCAGTGACCACCAGTATTATACGTTCTCTGCCTGAAAAACGCTCCATATCTGTGCTTCAATGTAGTGTATAGTAGGAGGACAGTGCAGAATTTTGCTGACCACCAGTATAACTATATATATAGCAGTACGGTACAGTAGTCCACTGCTCTACCTACCTCTGTGTCGTCAAGTATACTATCCATCCATACCTGTTGTGCATTTCAGTTTTGCACAGTTTGCTGACCACCAGTATATAATATATAGCAGTACGGTACAGTAGTCCACTGCTCTACCTACCTCTGTGTCGTCAAGTATACTATCCATCCATACCTGTGGTGCATTTCAGTTTTGCACAGTTGGCTGACCACCAGTATATACTATATAGCAGTATGGTACAGTAGGCCACTGCTCTACCTACCTCTGTGTCGTCAAGTATACTATCCATCCATACCTGTGGTGCATTTCAGTTTTGCACAGTTTGCTGACCACCAGTATATAATATATAGCAGTACGGTACAGTAGTCCACTGCTCTACCTACCTCTGTGTCGTCAAGTATACTATCCATCCATACCTGTGGTGCATTTCAGTTTTGCACAGTTGGCTGACCACCAGTATATACTATATAGCAGTACGGTACAGTAGGCCACTGCTCTACCTACCTCTGTGTCGTCAAGTATACTATCCATCCATTCCTGTGGTGCATTTCAGCTTTGCACAGTTTGCTGACCACCAGTATATACTATATAGCAGTACGGTACAGTAGGCCACTGCTCTACCAACCTCTGTGTCGTCAAGTATACTATCCATCCATACCTGTGGTGCATTTCAGTTTTGCACAGTTTGCTGTCCACCAGTATATACTATATAGCAGTACGGTACAGTAGGCCACTGCTCTACCTACCTCTGTGTCATCAAGTATGCTATCCATCCATACCTGTGGTGCATTTCAGTTTTGCATAGTTTGCTTTCCAACAGTAGATAATTTATAGCAGTACGGTACAGTAGGCCACTGCTTTACCTACCTCTGTGTCGTCAAGTATACTATCCATCCATACCTGTGGTGCATTTCAGTTTTGCACAGTTTACTGTCCACCAGTATATAATATATAGCAGTACGGTACAGTAGGCCACTGCTCTACCTACCTCTGTGTCATCAAGTATACTATCCATCCATACCTGTGGTGCATTTCAGTTTTGCACAGTTTGCTGTCCACCAGTATATAATATATAACAGTACGGTACAGTAGGCCACTGCTCTACCTACCTCTGTGTCGTCAAGTATACTATCCATCCATACCTGTGGTGCATTTCAGTTTTGCACAGTTTGCTGACCACCAGTATATACTATATAGCAGTACGGTACAGTAGGCCACTGCTCTACCTACCTCTGTGTCGTCATGTATACTATCCAACCATACCTGTGGTGCATTTCAGTTTTGCACAGTTTGCTGACCACCAGTATATAATATATAGCAGTACGGTACAGTAGGCCACTGCTCTACCTACCTCTGTGTCGTCAAGTATACTATCCATCCATACTTGTGGTGCATTTCAGTTGTGCGCAGTATATATAGTAGTAGGCCATTGCTATTGATATATTACTGGCATATAATTCCACACATTAAAAAATGGAGAACAAAAATGTGGAGGGTAAATAGGGAAAGATCAAGATCCTCTTCCACCTCGTGCTGAAGCTGCTGCCACTAGTCATGTCCGAGACGATGAAATGCCATCAACGTCGTCTGCCAAGGCCGATGCCCAAGGTCATAGTAGAGAGCATGTAAAATCCAAAAAAATAAAGCTCAGTAAAATGACCCAAAAATCTAAATCAAAATCGTCTGAGGAGAAGCGTAAACTTGCCAATGTGCCATTTACGACACGGAGTGGCAAGGAACGGCTGAGGCCCTGGCCTATGTTCAAGGCTAGTGCTTCAGCTTCACCTGAGGATGGAAGCACTCATCCTCCTGCTAGAAAACTTAAAAGAGTTAAGATGGCAAAAGCACAGCAAAGAACTGTGCATTCTTCTAAATCACAAATCCCCAAGGAGAGTCCAATTGTGTTGGTTGCGATGCCTGACCTTCCCAACACTGGACGGGAAGAGGTTGCGCCTTCCATCATTTGCACGCCCCCTGCAAGTGCTGGAAGGAGCACCCGCAGTCCAGTTCCTGATAGTCAAATTGAAGATGTCAATGTTGAAGTACACCAGGATGAGGATATGGGTGTTGCTGGTGCTGGGGAGGAAATTGACAAGGAGGATTCTGATGGTGAGGTGGTTTGTTTAAGTCAGGCACCCAGGGAGACACCTGTTGTCCGTGGGACGAATATGGCCATTGACATGCCTGGTCAAAATACAAAAAAAATCAGCTCTTCGGTGTGGAATTATTTCAACAGAAATGCGGACAACTGGTGTCAAGCCATGTGTTGCCTTTGTCAAGCTGTAATAAGTAGGGGTAAGGACGTTAACCACCTAGGGACATCCTCCCTTATACGTCACCTGGACCGCATTCATCAGAAGTCAGTGACAAGTTCAAAAACTTTGGATGACAGCGGAAGCAGTCCACTGACCACTAAATCCCTTCCTCTTGTAACCAAGCTCCTGCAAACCACACCACCAACTCCCTCAGTGTCAATTTCCTCCTTAGACAGGAAAGCCAATAGTCCTACAGGCCATGTCACTGTCAAGTCTGACGAGTCCTCTCCTGCCTGGGATTCCTCCGATGCATCCTTGAGTGTAATGCCTACTGCTGCTGGCGCTGCTGTTGTTGCTGCTGGGAGTCGATCGTCATCCCAGAGGGAAAGTCGGAAGACCACTTGTACTACTTCCAGTAAGCAATTGACTGTCCAACAGTCCTTTGCGAGGAAGATGAAATATCACAGCAGTCATCCTGCTGCAAAGCGGATAACTCAGGCCTTGGCAGCCTGGGCGGTGTTAAACGTGTTTCCGGTATCCACCGTTAATTCACAGGAAACAAGAGAATTGCTTGAGGTACTGTGTCCCTGGTACCAAATACCATCTAGGTTCCATTTCTCTAGGCAGGCGATACCGAGAATGTACACAGACGTCAGAAAAAGAGTCACCAGTGTCCTAAAAAATGCAGTTGTACCCAATGTCCACTTAACCACGGACATGTGGACAAGTGGAGCTGAGCAGACTCAGGACTATATGACTGTGACAGCCCACTGGGTAGATGTATTGCCTCCCGCAGCAAGAACAGCAGCGGCGGCACCAGTAGCAGCATCTCGCAAACGCCAACTTGTTCCTAGGCAGGCTACGCTTTGTATCACCGCTTTCCATAAGAGGCACACAGCTGACAACCTCTTACGGAAACTGAGGAACATCATCGCAGAATGGCTTACCCCAATTGGACTCTCCTGGGGATTTGTGACTTCGGAGAACGCCACCAATATTGTGCGTGCATTACATCTGGGCAAATTCCAGCACGTCCCATGTTTTGCACATACATTGAATTTGGTGGTGCAGAATTATTTAAAAAACGACAGGGGCGTGCAAGAGATGCTGTCGGTGGCCCGAAGAATTGCGGGCCACTTTCGCCATTCAGCTACCGCGTGTCGAAGACTGGAGCACCAGCAAACAGTCCTGAACCTGCCCTGCCATCATCTGGAGCAAGAGGTGGTAACGAGGTGGAATTCAACCCTCTATATGCTTCAGAGGATGGAGGAGCAGCAAAAGGCCATTTAAGCCTATACATCTGCCTACGATATAGGCAAAGGAGGGGGAATGCACCTGACTCAAGCGCAGTGGAGAATGATTTCAACGTTGTGCAAGGTTCTGCAACCCTTTGAACTTGCCACACGTGAAGTCAGTTCAGACACTGTCAGGTCATTCCCCTCATCAGGCTTTTGCAGAAGAAGCTGGAGACATTGAAGGAGGAGCTAAAACAGAGCGATTCCGCTAGGCATGTGGGACTTGTGGATGGAGCCCTTAATTCGCTTAAGCAGGATTCACAGGTTGTCAATCTGTTGAAATCAGAGCACTACATTTTGGCCACCGTGCTCGATCCTAGATTTAAAACCTACGTTGTATCTCTCTTTCCGGCAGACACAAGTCTGCAGAGGTTCAAAGACCTGCTGGTGAGAAAATTGTCAAGTCAAGCGGAACGTGACCCATCAACAGCTCCTCTTTCACATTCTCCCGCAACTGGGGCTGCGAGGAAAAGGCTAAGAATTCCGAGCCCACCCACTGGCGGTGATGCATGGCAGTCTGGAGCGAGTGCTGACATCTGGTCCGGACTGAAGGACCTGCCAACAATTACTGACATGTCGTCTACTGTCACTGCATATGATTCTGTCACCATTGAAAGAATGGTGGAGGATTATATGAGTGACCGCATCCAAGTAGGCACGTCAGACAGTCCGTATGTATACTGGCAGGAAAAAGAGGCAATTTGGAGGCCCTTGCACAAACTGGCTTTATTTTACCTAAGTTGCCCCCCCTCCAGTGTGTACTCCTAAAGAGTGTTTAGTGCAGCCGCTCACCTTGTCAGCAATCGGCGTACCAGGTTACTTCCAGAAAATGTGGAGAAGATGATGTTCATTAAAATGAATTATAATCAATTCCTCAGTGGAGACATTCACCAGCAATTGCCTCCAGAAAGTACACAGGGACCTGAGATGGTGGATTCCAGTGGGGACGAATTAATAATCTGTGAGGAGGGGGATGTACACAGTGAAAGGGGTGAGGAATCAGATGATGAGGAGAAGGTGGACATCTTGCCTCTGTAGAGCCAGTTTGTGCAAGAAGAGATTGATTGCTTCTTTTTTGGTGGGGGCCCTAACCAACCAGTCATTTCAGTCACAGTCGTGTGGCAGACACTGTCGCTGAAATGATGGGTTTGTTAAAGTGTGCATGTCCTGTTTATACAACATAAGGGTGGGTGGGAGGGCCCAAGGACAATTCCATCTTGCACCTCTTTTTTCTTTCATTTTTCTTTGCATCATGTGCTGTTTGAGGACTATTTTTTTGAAGTGCCATCCTGTCTGACACTGCAGTGCCACTCTTAGATGGGCCAGGTGTTTGTGTCGGCCACTTGGGTCGCTTAGCTTAGTCATCCAGCGACCTCGGTGCAAATTTTAGGACTTCAAATAATATTGTGAGTTGTGAGGTGTTCAGAATAGACTGAAAATGAGTGGAAATTATGGTTATTGAGGTTAATAATACTATGGGATCAAAATGACCCCCAAATTCTATGATTTAAGCTGTTTTTGAGGGTTTTATTGTAAAAAAGCACCCGAATCCAAAACACACCCGAATCCGACAAAAAAATTTCAGGGAGGTTTTGCCAAAACGCGTCCGAATCCAAAACACGGCCTCGGAACCGAATCCAAAACCAAAACACAAAACCCGAAAAATTTTCGGTGCACATCACTAATGACATGAAATAAAATTAGCAGTCTTATAGTGTTAGAAGACCACACTGTGACATTGTTTTCACTGTTTACACATTTCCAGTTGAACCTGCAAACCCACAAAAGGGATGAGTTTTACCATTAATTTACCGTTTTTCTAGTTCTTTGCCACAAGGGGGTATATTTACTAAGGTCCCGATTTTGACCGAGATGGTGTTTTTTCTTCAAAGTGTCATCTCGGGAATTTACTAAACTCAAATCACGGCAGTGATGAGGGAATTCGTATTTTTTTGGAACTCAAAGAAAAAAATTACGAATGAATACACCATCGGTCAAATACGCCTGTAATTTGGTAGAACTCGGTAATTTACTAAAAAGTGTAATTCACAAACACTGCCGGCAATAGCCAAACACTGCCGTGAAAAAATACAAATCGTAAAAAAGTGCTAAAATAAAACAGACCTGCTTTTTTTTACCGTGTTCTGATAGGCATGCACGGATCCATGAGATCCGTGCATGTTTATCAGTGGGAAGGGGTGGGAAAGTGTTAAATTTGTTGAAAATAAATGCGTAGGGTCCCCTCTCCTAAGCAAAACCAGCCTCGGGCTCTTTGAGCCGGTCCTGGTTGAAAAAATATGGGGGAAAAAGTGACAGGGGTTCCCCCATATTTAAGCAACCAGCACCGGGCTCTGCGCCTGGTCCTGGTTCCAAAAATACGGGGGACAAAAAGCGTAGGGGTCCCCCGTATTTCTGAAACCAGCACCGGGCTCCACTAGCCAGATACATAATGCCACAGCCGGGGGACACTTTTATATTGGTCCCTGCGGCCCTGGCATTACATACCCAACTAGTCACCCGTGGCCGGGGTACCCTGGAGGAGTGGGGACCCCTTCAATCAAGGGGTCCCCCCCCCTCCAGCCACCCAAGGGCCAGGGGTGAAGCCCAAGGCTGTCCCCCCATCCAAGGGCGGCGGATGGGGGGCTGATAGCCTTTTTGTCAAAATTTGAATATTGTTTTTAGTAGCAGTACTACAAGTCCCAGCAAGCCTCCCCCACAAGCTGGTACTTGGAGAACCACAAGTACCAGCATGCGGAGTAAAACCGGGCCCGCAGGTACCTGTAGTACTATTACTAAAAAAATACCTCAATAAAAACAGGAGACAAACACCTTGAAAGTAAAAGTTTATTACATACATCCACACCTCCAAACATACATACTTACCTATGTTCACACGAGAGTCGGTCCTCTTCTCCATGTAGAATCCATGGGGTACCTGTTGGAAAAATTATACTCACATAATCCAGTGTAGATCGGTCCTCTTCTGTTCTATTTGTAATCCACGTACTTTGCAAAATAAAAAAATGGACACCCGACCACGCACTGAAAGGGGCCCCATGTTTTCACATGGGACCCCTTTCCCCGACTGCCAGGAACCCCCCCTGACTTCTGTCTAAGAGGGTTCCTTCAGCCAATCAGGGAGCGCCACGAGGTCAGCGGTGAGGTTACTTTTGGTCAACCGTTGACCACAAAGTTCCCACCATTGGTTACAATGGAGCGCATAGGCGCTACATTGTATCACTGCCGTGTGCTGCCTGACAGACACTACAGGAGCACACAGCCAATCAGGAGTGTGCCACGACGTGGCGCTCCCTGATTGGCTGAAGGAATCCTCTTAGACAGAAGTCAGGGGGGGTTCCTGGCAGTCGGGGAAAGGGGTCCCATGTGAAAACATGGGGCCCCTTTCAGTGCGTGGTCGGGTGTCCGTTTTTTTATTTTGCAAAGTACGTAAGAGGACCGATCTACACTGGATTATGTGAGTATAATTTTTCCAACAGGTACCCCATGGATTCTACATGGAGAAGAGGACCGACCCTCGTGTGAACATAGGTAAGTATGTATGTTTGGAGGTGTGGATGTATGCAATTAACTTTTACTTTCAAGGTGTGTGTCTCCTGTTTTTATTGGGGTATTTTTTTAGTAGTAGTACTACAGGTACCAGCGGGCCCGGTTTTCCTCCGCATGCTGGTACTTGTGGTTCTCCAAGTACCAGCTTGTGGGGGAGGCTTGCTGGAACTTTTAGTACTGCTACTAAAAACAATATTCAAATTTTGACAAAAAGGCTATCAGCCCCCCATCCGCCGCCCTTGGATGGGGGGACAGCCTCGGGCTTCACCCCTGGCCCTTGGGTGGCTGGAGGGGGGGGACCCCTTGATTGAAGGGGTCCCCACTCCTCCAGGGTACCCCGGCCAGGGGTGACTAGTTGGGTATGTAATGCCAGGGCCGCAGGGACCAATATAAAAGTGTCCCACGGCTGTGGCATTATGTATCTGGCTAGTGGAGCCCGGTGCTGGTTTCAGAAATACGGGGGACCCCTACGCTTTTTGTCCTCCGTATTTTTGGAATCAGGACCAGGCGCAGAGCCCGGTGCTGGTTGCTTAAATATGGGGGAACCCCTATCACTTTTTTTCCCATATTTTTTCAACCAGGACCGGCTCAAAGAGCCCGAGGCTGGTTTTGCTTAGGAGGGGGGAACCCACGCATTTTTTTTAAATTTTTTTAACAATGTTTTATTTTTTACGAAAGGTGCACAATGAAGCCCAGCACGGATCTCACAGATCCGGCCGAGATTCATTGTGTTAAAGTCGGCAGTGTTTTACAATTCACTCCCGTAAAACACTGCCAAAAAATACGAATGACATCGACATCGGTAAAATACGAAAATGCAGAATACGACAGCTTAGTAAATTAGTCGTAATAAATTCAAAAAGTTGCAAATTTGCACTTTCGATGTCATTCGTGTTTGAACTTTAACCTCATTCGGAAAAATACTAATTTTAGTAAATATACCCCCTGGTTTAAAAGCTGTTTCTTATTAGTTGGAAAAAAAATTTTGTGCTTTTGACAAGCAAGATACTGTAACTTAAATCCATGTGCTTGTGAAACAACTCAATTCAGAAATACAATAAAACAAATGTCAAATATTTAATTTTTGCAAAAACAAAACTAGTCTAGTCACTATTATTATTAGTCCTCAAGGGGGAACACTACTGCTTGTTTTATTTAGACAGGACTTCTAGTTACATTTTTAGTAGGTTTGGACTCTTCAATCCCTAGGCACAAATCACAATTTATTTACCTCTAATCGCACAATTAGACCAATATTATACTAGAACTTCCTACATTTTTTGGAATCCAGAAGAAATACTTTCTCTGGCCCTGTCTGTGTCACACTCTTATACAGTATATGTTGTGCTGCTGTTTCTTCTCTTGGTTGTCATGTAAACTCCTGTGTCATGTGTCACAAACTGTGATCGGTTCTTGCATCTCCCCAGCATGAGCACCACCATCTTGCTGCCAGTCATCTGACACCATTGCATTGAACAAAGCATCACATGACCATCACATGACCATTACATCCAATCCCTGCACAAACCTCCCATTTAAATCTCTACCCGACTTTTACGCTTTGCCAGTACAATCTGTCTCCTGCCTTTGTTATGTGATGGTTCCTGACTCAGGAAAGTGCCAACAGCTATTTCTACTGCCTTGCGGTTACAAGCTGTTTTCTGTCTGATTTCCGGTCACCGAGCATATTTTATACTGTTCATTTTCCATCACATCTGCTAAACAGTTTCTGTGACAATCAGTCTCTAGTAATCCCTGCTGCCCTAGTTACTAACCAGTTTCCATACTGTTCACCTGTGTCACGGATGTATTTGGCTTAGGATCCGGACTTGGTGTTGTAGCAGGAATGTGATTTTTGAGGGAATGATGGAAACTGGAAGGTTTAATATAACTCTTCTTCATGCAGTCTAGAAGTTAGAGAGGAACGTCTGAATGATGATGATCTATGTGAGTAGCTATCAGATGATTCACTGATGGGACAGTTCAATGATTTCAGATGCTGAAATAAACCAGCTATTCAGGAACTGGCAGGTTGATCAGATGCTGGAATAACCAGCTATTCAGGAACTGTCTGATGGAGCAGACACTGGGATTTAACAAGCTATTCAGGAACTGGTAGGTAGAGCAGGTACTGGAGTTGAACAAGCTATTCAGGAACTGTCAGGTTGAGCAGACACTGGGAGTGAACCAGCTATTCAGGAACTGGCAGGTTGAGCAGAAACTGGGATTGAACCAGCTATTCAGGAACTGGCAGGTTGAGCAGACATTGGGATTGAACCAGCTATTCAGGAACTGTCGTTTGAGCAGATACTGGAATTGAACCAGCTATTCCGGAACTGTCAGTTTAAGCAGATACTGGGATTGAACTGGCTATTCAGGAACTGTCGTTTTCAGCAGATACTGGGATTGAACAAGTTATTCAGAAACTGACAGGTTGCTCTGGAGCCAGGGAGTGCTGAAGATGGTCACTGCACTGATAGTCTTTTAGATGGATAATAACTGTGTAGAGATACACAGGCAACCTCACATCAGACCGAAATACAGCAAATCACTTGCAGCTTGGGAGTGCTCAGGAAACTCCTTATGTACCCCCGGCTGACTGTGGAGTGGATGCTGCATCCCTTCTTGACAACCTCTTCTCATTTGTGGTGCAGCAGTCATGTGAGAAAACTAGGATGGCTGCGCCCAGTCACTCTGCCATGTGGGATGCCACAGGGCTCCAAGACCTAGAGAAGCCTCCAGAGAGGGACTGCACCATGTGCCGGGACTTGAAGCAGCAGGAAAGGTGAGACAGCATGCAGTTGGGGAGACCTGGCCTCTGCTGCTTCGTGACAACGCCAGTTTACACTGCTCAAGTACCAAGTACAACTGTTCTACAGCAAGTGCTCACCAGCACCACCTGCCATTCATACTGCTCAAGTGCCAAGTAAAAGGTTTCCTTCTACAGCAAGTGCTCACCAGCACCACCTGCAGATCACACTACTAAAGTATCAACTTTTCCTTCTACGGCAAGAACTCACCAGCAGGTTACACTGCTCAAATACTAAGTACAACTTTTCCTGCTAAAGCAAGTGCTGACCAGCACCACCTGCAGTTCAGAGTTCACCCTGTTGAAATACCAAGTACAACTATCCCTCACAAGAACCACCTGCAGTTCACACTGCACAACTGCTAAGCACATTCAGGTTCTCAAAACAAGTTCCTCTCCAGTACTATCAGCAGTTACCACCGCTTAGCATGAAGCACCCAATCACTCACCAAAGTCCAGTCCGGCGATCCCTACCTCATCCTGTCTTCTGTTCTGTGAAGTTTCTCAGCAGGTTCCATTCCTAATATTCCTGCATTCTCCTCTACTAACTTCTTTGCCTCACTTCTTTATTGTCCTGCCCGTCTGCATAAGGAGGACTGTCATCCGTGAGATCCCAATTCTGGGTTCAGTGAATTCCATAAATCTGCCAATCTGGGAAATGTAATGTTGTGTCCCCTGTCTGATACAATATAAATGTAAAACTAATTTCATCATTTTTTGCTGGGTATTTCTAGCCTACTCTTGTCACTATTGTTTTGCAAGAGGATTATTATGTTCAAATAAGATTAAAATTATAGTTATGGGAGGACATTAATTTCTACTAAGTGGGAGCTCTTAGAATATATATGTTTTATAGTATTGCAGGATTTCGTGCATTCATCTCCATTAGACAAATGCAAACAATGAAATACTACTGTACCCTTTAAACTGAAAAATAATACCAATATCTTACTCTTCTCACTACAAATAGTAAATGTTTCCTTTGCTCTCTACTTGCCAAGGAAGAAGCCAAAAAATGTACACAGCTTCCCTATGCTAATCGCTCTGCATGGCTTCAAAGGCAGGCCATATTGCTGGGAGTAGTGGAAGAAGAAAGCCTTGGATAAAATATAGCGCAGTATGAAGATTGACTTGGAAGGTAAATCAAGTAATTAGCACAGACAGCTCTCTATTTTACATGCTCACCTTCTAGGCAAACAGAACACACCATGAATCCGTCTTCTTATACATATAATAGCACTATGTGGAGACATATTATTAAAATTAGTGATGAGCGGGTTCAGTTTCTCGGAAACCGAACCCCCTGGAACTTCACCCTTTTTACACGGTTCCGAGCCATACTCGGATTCTCCCGTATGGCTCGGTTAACCCGAGCGCGCCCGAACGTCAGCATCCCGCTGTCAGATTCTCGCGAGATTCGGATTCTATATAAGCAGCCGCGCGTCGCCGCCATTTTCACTCGAGCATTGGAAATGTTAGGGAGAGGACGTGGCTGGCGTCCTCTCCGTTATTGTTGAACTTGATTGTGCATTATTGCTTAATTGTGGGGAGGGCTGGGGAGCAGCTGTATACAGGGGTGTATCTACCATTTGGCCAGGATGGCACTCGCCAGGGGCGCCCGTAGAAGGGGGGCGCCGCCCGGAGGTGCCACCCGCGGCCAAGTGATAGAGCAGTCCGGATGGGCAGGGAGTGAAGCAAAGGTTGCACAACTTACACAGAGTTTTTTCAGCCGCAAGGGGAGGGATCAGAAGCTGTGTGCTGCCGAGTCCTGACAAAGTCCTGGCTGCAGCAGTTTCTGCTACAGCTGAGCATATCGCTCCCCTCAGCTCCTGCCCCTCTGAGTCACTCCCTTCCTCCTCTGTTCCTTTGAAAGCAGTTAGCCCCGCCCCCTGGAGGTGGAGATCCGGCCCAGGCCCATGATTACCAGGGCAGTGTGAGGAGGATTACTGGGGATGCCTGCAAGGAATTACACCGCGGGAGGAGGAGAGACTATGGCTGGAGACTGATGGAAAGACCCCTTGAAGTGCTGAGACACCATGGTGAGTCCATGTCCCAAGAAGTCCGTGTCAGCTGTCTGTCTGGAGGAGGGGATTTGTGTGGGTGGGAAGTAGGTGGGGCGTGAGAAAGATGTCAGTATGGGGGTGGGTGATGGATGTGTGTGAGCCTGTGAGGGAGCTGTTGGTGGGCAAGGGAGGAAGGGGAGATCTGTGTATGTGACATACACAGTACATCAATACCTGCAAATATCCCACATTTTAGACCCCCTCCCCCATCATTACAGTAATACCATCCACATAACAATAATCGTTTCTTCTGCACAGTATGTGTGCTGTCAGTGTGTATGTGTGGGGTGGGGGGGACGGCTGAGAGAATTGTCAGTATTGGGACTGGGGCATGTGCATATGGGAGCTGTCAGTGTGGAGGGGGGGAAGGGGGGATTGGTGTGATGGAGGTGTCAGCATGGATGGGAGGAAGGGGGGATTGGTGTGATGGAGCTGTCAGTGTGGAGGGGGGGGGATTGGTGTGATGGAGGTGTCAGTGTGGAGGGGAGGAAGGGGGGATTGGTGTGATGGAGCTGTCAGTGTGGAGGGGGGGAAGGGGGTATTGGTGTGATGGAGGTGTCAGCGTGGATGGGAGGAAGGGGGGATTGGTGTGATGGAGGTGTCAGTGTGGAGGGGAGGAAGGGGGTATTGGTGTGATGGAGGTGTCAGCATGGATGGGAGGAAGGGGGGATTGGTGTGATGGAGGTGTCAGTGTGGAGGGGAGGAATGGGGGATTGGTGTGATGGAGCTGTCAGTGTGGAGGGGGGGAAGATGGGATTGGTGTGATGGAGGTGTCATCATGGATGGGAGGAAGGGGGGATTGGTGTGATGGAGGCGTCAGTGTGGAGGGGGGAAAGGGGGGATTGGCGTGATGGAGGTGTCAGTGTGGGTGTGGTAAGAGTTGTCAGTGGGGGAGGTATGTTTGTGTTTAGATTTGTGCGTATGAGGGTAATGTGTGTTATAGAGTTTTCAGGGGGGGGGCACATTGTTCATAATTGTTTTGACAAGGAGAACTACATCCCCCAGCATCTGCAGCGGGCTGGAGATGCTAATAAGCTTTATCAAAAAGTTTAAAACGCTTATTGCTCTTAAGACTAGGTGGTTAATAAGGGAGAGCTGTACAGTACGGCATTTTTCCAGTGCATATGTTTGCCGGTTGGGCTGCCACATATCACTGAACCACCCCCAAATGTAATTGCACCCACCTCCGTCTTCCTAGAGGGAGATAGTTACAGCTGTTATACTAATAGTGGGTTGTTGAATGTAGTCAGCAAATCAACAGTCCTTATGTCGACACTACAATGCCAGCACCAGTTTCCCGTATTTTCTCCCTATCCTACCACTCACTACTAGACACCTACCTCCACCCCTCCACACACACACACACACACACACACACACACACACACACACACACACACACGTAGAAGTGAGCCAGTGGAGAAATTTCCCCATCAACCAATCAGCAGCTCTGTATAATTTTATAGTATGCAAATTATAGATGTTATTTCAGTGCTGATTGGTTGCCATGGGCACTTCTCCACTGGCTCACTTCTCCGCTCTTATCACTGCTTAGTAAATGTACCCCTTAGACTCTCTCCTCTGTCTAGACTGCAGTGGTTCCCAAACTCGGTACTCGACAGTTCCAGGTCACCTGTGGATTTTTAAAATGTGGCAGTTGGTGATACACAGTACACATGCCATGTGACTTGGAAAACGTGACTTGTTAGGGATCTTTCAGGACCGAGTTTGGGAACCACTGGTCTAGCGTGTCAGTGTCTGTTGTCCACTGTACCCTTTGTCTTATTTTTCGCAGTATTTCTCTGTCTCTGATGTAGTGCAGAGAGGTAGTACAGTGATGTTTTACAGTGTAGTGTAACCTATAGAAGGGTCAGCAATGTAGTGTAGGGTGTAGAGGCGTCAGTGATGTAGTGTAGGGAGGTCAGTTATGTAATGTAGGGTGTAGAGGCATCAGTGATGAAGTGTAGGGTGTAGAGGCATCAGTGATGTAGTATAGGGTGTAGAGAGGTCAGTGATGTAGTGTAGGATATAGAGGGGTCAGTAAATATACTAATCCCAAGTACTTACTACACTTAATAAATTAAAACACAAACTGCAGGAAAAAGTATGCAATCTGGGTCAAAGAAAAAAAGCAAAAGGCAGAGGTTAATAAGAGTGACCAACGCCATGCCTTGCGCCACATAGCATTATGTTAAACTGAGATGTTCCATAGTCAGGGGTGGGTGGGACACCATGACACATAGTCTGGGGCAGGCAGGTTAGCTAGCCTGTAGAAGTCTGTTGATAGAGGTTGGGGGGGGGGGGGGGGTGGACTGATCCAGTGAGGGTAGGCAGGGGAGGCAGAGCCTCACCTGTTATACTCGAGTATTCTCCATTATTTTTACTATAAATAACATATATAGGGTAACAAAATATGTACAACCATGTTTAATGCCCACATGAACCCTACGGTTCATATGGGGTGTGAGTCTTAGCATCTTCCCCCTGCGATTAGCCATAGCTGCCCCCCCCCCTGAGTTTTAGCCCTAGCCACCTACCCAGGGTGGTTAGGGTAGGGGGCAGAGGAGGGGTTAATTAATTACCTTGTCCCCTGTCAGCATTCTAAAAATCATGATGTCGCAGTTTGTCATCTGACCGCCAGCATCCCGAACATAACCATTTCCTAACAGACCCATTCATATATGTGTATGTAACTCTGGCTCTGATACTAGCCAGTGCCTCCTCAGCCACTGACCTCACCGCACCTCACTGGGTAGTTCATGATCCAATGCTGCTTGGTTTCCTGTCTGCTGTTGCTACCAGCCAGTTCCCGTTGACAGTGAGTCCCAAACAGCAATGTTTGGCAGCATTTGTGGGACGCAGTTGGTGTGGCCCCCCTATTTCAAATTTGGGGGGGGGGCGCCAGGCCCTTACTTTGCCAGGGGCGCTCGGACCCCTAGATACACCCCTGGCTGTATAATACAGGAGGAGTACAGTGCACAGTTTTGCTGATCAGTGACCACCAGTTATCCGTTCTCTGCCTGAAAAAAACGCTCCATATCTGTGCTCAGTGTGCTGCATATATCTGTGCTCACACTGCTTAATTGTGGGGACTGGGGAGCAGCTGTATTATATAGCAGGAGTACAGTGCAGAGTTTTGCTGACAGTGACCACCAGTATACGTTGTCTGCCTGAAAAACACTCCATATCTGTGCTCAGTGTGCTGCTTTATTGTGGGGACTGGGGACCACCAGTATAATATTATATAGGAGGAGTACAGTGCAGAGTTTTGCTGACCAGTGACCACCAGTATATAATATATAGCATTACGGTACAGTAGGCCACTGCTGTACCTACCTCTGTGTCGTCATTAAGTATACTATCCATCTAGAATCTATACCTGTGGTGCATTTCAGTTGTGCAGTTTGCTCACACAGTGACCACCAGTATATATAGCAGTACGGCACAGAAGGCCACTGCTGTACCTACCTCTGTGTCGTCATTAAGTATACTATCCATCTACATTCTATACCTGTGGTGCATTTAGTTTTGCAGTTTGCTGACACAGTGACCACCAGTATACTATATATAGCAGTACGGTACGGAAGGTCACTGCTGTACCTACCTCTGTGTCGTCATTAAGTATACTATCCATCTACATTCTATACCTGTGGTGCATTTTAGTTTTGCAGTTTGCTGACACAGTGACCACCAGTATACTATATATAACAGTACGGTACGGAAGGCCACTGCTGTACCTACCTCTGTGTCATCATTAAGTAAACTATCCATCTACATTCTATACCTGTGGTGCATTTTTGTTTTGCAGTTTGCTGACACAGTGACCACCAGTATACTATATATAGCAGTACGGTACGGAAGGCCACTGCTGTACCTACCTCTGTGTCGTTATTAAGTATACTATCCATCTACATTCTATACCTGTGGTGCATTTTAGTTTTGCAGTTTGCTGACACATTGACCACCAGTATACTATATATAGCAGTACGATACGGAAGGCCACTGCTGTACCTACCTCTGTGTCATCATTAAGTATACTATCCATCTACATTCTATACCTGTGGTGCATTTTAGTTTTGCAGTTTGCTGACACAGTGACCACTACTATACTATATATAGCAGTACGGTACGGAAAGGCCACTGCTGTACCTACCTCTGTGTCGTCATTAAGTAAACTATCCATGTACATTCTATACCTGTGGTGCATTTTAGTTTTGCAGTTTGCAGACACAGTGACCACCAGTATACTATATATAGCAGTACGGTACGGAAGGCCACTGCTGTACCTACCTCTGTGTCGTCATTAAGTATACTATCCATCTACATTCTATACCTGTGGTGCATTTTAGTTTTGCAGTTTGCTGACACAGTGACCACCAGTATATATAGCAGTACGGTACGGAAGGCCACTGCTGTACCTACCTCTGTGTCGTCATTAAGTATACTATCCATCTAGATTCTATACCTGTGGTGCATTTTAGTTTTGCAGTTTGCTGACACAGTGACCACCAGTATATATAGCAATACGGTACGGAAGGCCACTGCTGTACCTACCTCTGTGTCGTCATTAAGTATACTATCCATCTACATTCTATACCTGTGGTGCATTTTAGTTTTGCAGTTTGCTGACACAGTGACCACCAGTATACTATATATAGCAGTACGGTACGGAAGGCCACTGCTGTACCTACCTCTGTGTCGTCATTAAGTATACTATCCATCTACATTCTATACCTGTGGTGCATTTTAGTTTTGCAGTTTGCTGACACAGTGACCACCAGTATACTATATATAGCAGTACGGTACGGAAGGCCACTGCTGTACCTACCTCTGTGTCATCATTAAGTATACTATCCATCTACATTCTATACCTGTGGTGCATTTTAGTTTTGCAGTTTGCTGACACAGTGACCACCAGTATATATAGCAGTACGGTACGGAAGGCCACTGCTGTAACTACCTCTGTGTCGTCATTAAGTATACTATCCATCTACATTCTATACCTGTGGTGCATTTTAGTTTTGCAGTTTGCTGACACAGTGACCACCAGTATACTATATATAGCAGTACGGTACGGAAGGCCACTGCTGTACCTACCTCTGTGTCATCATTAAGTATACTATCCATCTACATTCTATACCTGTGGTGCATTTTAGTTTTGCAGTTTGCTGACACAGTGACCACCAGTATACTATATATAGCAGTACGGTACGGAAGGCCACTGCTGTACCTACCTCTGTGTCATCATTAAGTATACTATCCATCTACATTCTATACCTGTGGTGCATTTTAGTTTTGCAGTTTGCTGACACAGTGACCACCAGTATACTATATATAGCAGTACGGTACGGAAGGCCACTGCTGTACCTACCTCTGTGTCGTCATTAAGTATACTATCCATCTACATTCTATACCTGTGGTGCATTTTAGTTTTGCAGTTTGCTGACACAGTGACCACCAGTATACTATACATAGCAGTACGGTACGGAAGGCCACTGCTGTACCTACCTCTGTGTCGTCATTAAGTATACTATCCATTTACATTCTATACCTGTGGTGCATTTTAGTTTTGCAGTTTGCTGACACAGTGACCACCAGTATACTATATATAGCAGTACGGTACGGAAGGCCACTGCTGTACCTACCTCTGTGTCGTCATTAAGTATACTATCCATCTACATTCTATACCTGTGGTGCATTTTAGTTTTGCAGTTTGCTGACACAGTGACCACCAGTATACTATATATAGCAGTACGGTACGGAAGGCCACTGCTGTACCTACCTCTGTGTCATCATTAAGTAAACTATCCATCTACATTCTATACCTGTGGTGCATTTTTGTTTTGCAGTTTGCTGACACAGTGACCACCAGTATACTATATATAGCAGTACGGTACGGAAGGCCACTGTTGTACCTACCTCTGTGTTGTCATTAAGTATACTATCCATCTACATTCTATACCTGTGGTGCATTTTAGTTTTGCAGTTTGCTGACACAGTGACCACCAGTATACTATTTATAGCAATACGGTATGGAAGGCCACTGCTGTACCTACCTCTGTTTCATCATTAAGTATACTATCCATCTAGATTCTATATCTGTGGTGCATTTTAGTTTTGCAGTTTGCTGACACAGTGACCACCAGTATATATAGCAGTACGGTACAGAAGGCCACTGCTGTACCTACCTCTGTTTCGTCAAGTATACTATCCATCCATACCTGTGGTGCATTTCAGTTGTGCGCAGTATATATAGTAGTAGGCCATTGCTATTGATACTGGCATATAATTCCACACATTAAAAAATGGATAACAAAAATGTGGAGGTTAAAATAGGAAAAGATCAAAATCCACTTCCACCTCGTGCTGAAGCTGCTGCCACTAGTCATGGCCGAGACAATGAAATGCCATCAACGTCGTCTGCCAAGGCCGATGCCCAATATCATAGTAGAGAGCATGTATAATCCAAAAAACAAAAGTTCAGTAAAATGTCCCAAAAA
Organism: Pseudophryne corroboree; assembly: GCF_028390025.1. Lineage (NCBI taxonomy): Eukaryota > Metazoa > Chordata > Amphibia > Anura > Myobatrachidae > Pseudophryne > Pseudophryne corroboree. The sequence goes on along the minus strand of NC_086448.1, from coordinate 171,318,997 downwards.
TCAAAATTGAAAGCATCTGATGAGAAGCGTAAACTTGCCAATATGCCATTTACGACACGGAGTGGCAAGGAACGGCTGAGGCCCTGGCCTTTGTTCATGGCTAGTGGTTCAGATTCACATGAGGATGGAAGCACTCATCCTCTCGCTAGAAAAATGAAAAGACTTAAGCTGGCAAAAGCACAGCAAAGAACTGTGCGTTCTTCTAAATCACAAATCCCCAAGGAGAGTCCAATTGTGTCGGTTGCGATGCCTGACCTTCCCAGCACTAGACGGGAAGAGCTTGCGCCTTCCACCATTTGCACGCCCCCTGCAAGTGCTGGAAGGAGCACCCGCAGTCCAGTTCCTGATAGTCAAATTGAAGATGTTACTGTTGAAGTACACCAGGATGAGGATATGGGTGTTGCTGGCGCTGGGGAGGAAATTGACAAGGAGGATTCTGATGGTGAGGTGGTTTGTTTAAGTCAGGCACCCGGGGAGACACCTGTTGTCCGTGGGACGAATATGGCCATTGACATGCCTGGTCAAAATACAAAAAAAATCAGCTCTTCGGTGTGGAATTATTTCAACACAAATGCAGACAACAGGTGTCAAGCCATGGGTTGCCTTTGTCAAGCTGTAATAAGTAGGGGTAAGGACGTTAACCACCTCGGAAAAACCTCCCTTATACGTCACCTGCAGCGAATTCATCATAAGTCAGTGACAAGTTCAAAAACTTTGGGTGACAGCGGAAGCTGTCCACTGACCACTAAATCCCTTCCTCTTGTAACCAAGCTCCTGCAAACCACACCACCAACTCCCTCAGTGTCAATTTCCTCCTTACCCAGGAAAGCCAATAGTCCTGCAGGCCATGTCACTGGCAAGTCTGACGAGTCCTCTCCTGCCTGGGATTCCTCCGATGCATCCTTGAGTGTAACGCCTACTGCTGCTGGCACTGCTGTTGTAGCTGCTGGGAGTCGATCGTCATCCCAGAGGGGAAGTCGGAAGACCACTTGTACTACTTCCAGTAAGCAATTGACTGTCCAACAGTCCTTTGCGAGGAAGATGAAATATCACAGCAGTCATCCTGCTGCAAAGCAGATAACTCAGGCCTTGCAGCCTGGGTGGTGAGAAACGTGGTTCCGGTATCCACCGTTAATTCAGAGGCAACTAGAGACTTGATTGAGGTACTGTGTCCCCGGTACCAAATACCATCTAGGTTCCATTTCTCTAGGCAGGCGATACCGAAAATGTACACAGACCTCAGAAAAAGAGTCACCAGTGTCCTAAAAAATGCAGTTGTACCCAATATCCACTTAACCACGGACATGTGGACAAGTGGAGCAGGGCAGACTCAGGACTATATGACTGTGACAGCCTACTGGGTAGATGTATTGCCTCCCGCAGCAAGAACAGCAGCGGCGGCACCAGTAGCAGCATCTCGCAAACGCCAACTCGTTCCTAGGCAGGCTACGCTTTGTATCACCGCTTTCCAGAAGAGGCACACAGCTGACAACCTCTTACGGAAACTGAGGAAGATCATCGCAGAATGGCTTACCCCAATTGGACTCTCCTGAGGATTTGTGACATCGTACAACGCCAGCAATATTGTGCATGCATTACATCTGGGCAAATTCCAGCACGTCCCATGTTTTGCACATACATTGAATTTGGTGGTGCAGAATTATTTAAAAAATGACAGGGGCGTGCAAGAGATGCTGTCGGTGGCCTGAAGAATTGCGGGCCACTTTCGGCATTCAGCCACCGCGTACAGAAGACTGGAGCACCACCAAACAGTCCTGAACCTGCCCTGCCATCATCTGAAGCAAGAGGTGGTAACGAGGTGGAATTCAACCCTCTATATGCTTCAGAGGATGGAGGAGCAGCAAAAGGCCATTCAAGCCTATCCATCTGGCCACGATATAGGCAAAGGAGGGGGAATGCACCTGACTCAAGCGCAGTGGAGAATGATTTCAACATTGTGCAAGGTTCTGCAACCCTTTGAACTTGCCACACGTGACGTCAGTTCAGACACTGCCAGCCTGAGTCAGGTCATTCCCCTCATCAGGCTTTTGCAGAAGAAGCTGGAGACATTGAAGGAGGAGCTAAAACAGAGCGATTCCGCTAGGCATGTGGGACTTGTGGATGGAGCCCTTAATTCGCTTAACCAGGATTCACGGGTGGTCAATCTGTTGAAATCAGAGCACTACATTTTGGCCACCGTGCTCGATCCTAGATTTAAAACCTACGTTGTATCTCTCTTTCCGGCAGACACAAGTCTGCAGAGGTTCAAAGACCTGCTGGTGAGAAAATTGTCAAGTCAAGCGGAACGTGACCCGTCAACATCTCCTCCTCCACATTCTCCCGCAACTGGGGGTGCGAGGAAAAGGCTAAGAATTCCGAGCCCACCCGCTGGCGGTGATGCAGGGCAGTCTGGAGCGAGTGCTGACATCTGGTCCGGACTGAAGGACCTGCCAACGATTACTGACATGTCGTCTACTGTCACTTCATATGATTCTCTCACCATTGAAAGAATGGTGGAGGATTATATGAGTGACCGCATCCAAGTAGGCACGTCAGACAGTACGTACGTATACTGTCAGGAAAAAGAGGCAATTTGGAGGCCCTTGCACAAACTGGCTTTATTCTACCTAAGTTGCCCTCCCTCCAGTGTGTACTCCGAAAGAGTGTTTAGTGCAGCCGCTCACCTTGTCCGCAATCGGCGTATGAGGTTACTTCCAGAAAATGTGGAGAAGATGATGTTCATCAAAATGAATTATAATCAATTCCTCCGTGGAGACATTCACCAGCAGCAATTGCCTCCACAAAGTACACAGGGACCTGAGATGGTGGATTCCAGTGGGGATGAATTAATAATCTGTGAGGAGGGGGATGTACACAGTGAAAGGGGTGAGGAATCGGAGGATGATGATGAGGTGGACATCTTGCCTCTGTAGAGCCAGTTTGTGCAAGGAGAGATTGATTGCTTCTTTTTTTGATGGGGGCCCAAACCAACCAGTCATTTCAGTCACAGTCGTGTGGCAGACCCTGTCGCTGAAATGATGGGTTCGTTAAAGTGTGCATGTCCTGTTTATACAACATAAGGGTGGGTGGGAGGGCCCAAGGACAATTCCATCTTGCACCTCTTTTTTCTTTAATTTTTCTTTGCATCATGTGCTGTTTGGGGACAATTTTTTTGAAGTGCCATCCTGCCTGACACTGCAGTGCCACTCCTAGATGGGCCAGGTGTTTGTGTCGGCCACTTGTGTCGCTTAGCTTAGTCACACAGCGACCTTGGTGCGCCTCTTTTTTTCTTTGCATCATGTGCTGTTTGGGGACAATTTTTTTGAAGTGCCATCCTGCCTGACACTGCAGTGCCACTCCTAGATGGGCCAGGTGTTTGTGTCGGCCACTTGTGTCGCTTAGCTTAGTCACACAGCGACCTTGGTGCGCCTCTTTTTTTCTTTGCATCATGTGCTGTTTAGGGACAATTTTTTTGAAGTGCCATCCTGCTTGACACTGCAGTGCCACTCCTAGATGGGCCAGGTGTTTGTGTCGGCCACTTGTGTCGCTTAGCTTAGTCACACAGCGACCTTGGTGCGCCTCTTTTTTTCTTTGCAGCATGTGCTGTTTGGGGACTATTTTTTTGAAGACCATCCTGCCTGACACTGCAGTGCCACTCCTAGATGGGCCAGGTCTTTGTGTTGGCCACTTGGGTCGCTTAGCTTAGCCATCCAGCGACCTCGGTGCAAATTTTAGGACTAAAAATAATATTGTGAGGTGTGAGGTGTTCAGAATAGACTGGAAATGAGTGGAAATTATGGTTATTGAGGTTAGTAATACTATGGGATCAAAATGACCCCCAAATTCTATGATTTAAGCTGTTTTTTAGGGTTTTTTGTAAAAAAAACACCCGAATCCAAAACACACCCGAATCCGACAAAAAATTTTCGGTGAGGTTTTGCCAAAACGCGTCCGAATCCAAAACACGGCCGCGGAACCGAATCCAAAACCAAAACACAAAACCCGAAAAATGTCCAGTGCACATCACTAATTAAAATGCCAATGTCTTCCGCTTTCCTGGTAATAGGTTCTCTTTAAAGGAGAATTCTTTTCATGGTACCTTATAAATTGTTGAGTTCAATGAAATATAACAAATGTATTTATGATTTATTATTGTTTCTTATATAGCGCAGCATATTCCGTTGCACTTTCCAATTAGAACAACAGTAATACAACAGAACTGGTTAAAAACAGACAGACGTAGTGGTAGGAAGGCCCTGCTCGCAAGCTTATAATCTATAGAATTATTACATATGCTATAAATGTATGAGTTATTCATTATTTCTTTATTAACATTTATTTATATAACACCAGCATACTCTGTAGAGCTTTACAAATGGGGACAAACAGTCATAAAACAAGACTGTGTATTAACATATAGACAACGTTGTAGCCCCTGTTCACAAGCTTATATTCATTAAAGAGAACTTAGCTCTGATTAAATTTAGCATCTTGCAAATCTCCTCTGTTTACTATTGTGTAAACAATTACAGGATAAATTGCATGCTACATTATATATATATATATATATATATATACACAGTATATCCATAATGCAGCTAGTAAATCATAACAAATACATATAAGTACACAATAAAACAATGAAGGGAACATACTTATTTTTTGTTCTAAATAATGAATACATTGTAGCATTTAATCACATTGAAGTTGTTACAGCATAACATAGTTGTATTATCATTTATTGATCTAAAGATATTTCATAACTCCTGTTTAACACATTTTTTACAGTCGTGATTTTTGGTATTGAATATTAAATTCATTCTGTGGTTTTTCAGAAGGAAATTTTTCATTAGACAATTATCTGTTGTCACAAAATATATAAGATAATAGAAGTATTTCCAAGATCTTGTCTAAGACTTGCCAGAAATAGTGGAAAAATATGGCGGAAGAAAAGTGTGCCAAACTTGGCAATCATATTTTTTACATTTCACAGAGACAGATGGTGTAGTAAATTACTGGTGAGCCAAATGTGCACATAGGCACCGTTAAACTCATTATTAAACTAATTATAAATGAATAAGTGGATATCATTTTAACCCATTTTATTTTCATGTATTTTTTTGTTTCTCTCTCCTTTTTTTGCTACATTTGTTTTGTTTGTTTTTATCAGTACTTTTTATATTAAGTTCCTTTTTCTGTGCAGTGGCAAAGTAACAGTTACAGAGTCAGATCAATAATAGATAAAAAAACAGACATTTTTTTTTTTCATCTATTCCCACTGTCTCAGTAGAATATAGGGGGGAATTGAAGATAATATTGGAAGCTTGCTGGGGTTTTTTTTTTTTACAGAAAGAAAAAGAAACAGTTTATAAAGACATAGGGCCTAATTCAGACCTGAACGCTAGGCTGCGTTTTTGTACAGCGGCGATCATGTCTAAACTGCACATGCGCATGCACCGCAATGCGCAGGCGCATCGCACGGGTACAAAGCGGATTGCCGCTCAGCGATGGGTTTCTGTGAAGAATCTATTTGCACTTGCATTCTCAAGGAGATTGACATGAAGAAGACGTTTGTGGGCGTCAACTTACCATTTTCTGGGAGTGGTTGGAAAAACGCAGGCATGTTCCTGCGTTTGCAGGGAGGGTTCCTGACGTCAATTCCGACGTGAAGTGTTCACAGCTGCTAAATCCTGGGCTACTCAGAGACTGCACAAAATCTGTTTGTACAGATCTGTTACACATGCTTTTGCACACTTGCAAAGCGAAAATACACTCTCCTATGGGCAGCGACTATGCAATCGCCTGACTGAAAAAAAACCCTAGCGAATGAACAGGTCTTAATTAGGCCCACAATACAAATTGTTAGATGTGTTATTTATTTATTTTTTAATAATGTTTTTATTGAGACATTACAACATCACAATCTGTCCGAAGATACGGTCAGAATAGAAAGTCCGAAAGAAATTTACATTGAAACAGAAAAAGAAAAATCATAATGTTAGAGTAAAACATTGCTTGCATATAGCAATCAAAGCCACTTCAGTATAATTTAATTGAAATGGTGAACATGACTATTCTGGGAGGGGCCACCGGCCAGGTGTATCCTATTCAGCCAGAGTAACAGGTGGATCTTGAGTTGCTAACCTCGTGAGATACCAAGTAGTATTTTTGAGACTAAAATTAATTTGCTGCCTCGTAGCAAGAGGAAGGGATGCAATATAGGAGTCCCAGAGAATAAAGAAACAATCAACCTGTTTATTTTTATCTACAATAGCTTCTACCCAGTCCATTTTGAATAGAAAGTGAAGCTTGGATAAGAATAGGGGAATTTGTGGGGGGTGGTGTCAATCCAACCCTGAAGTATCATCTTTTTCCTTGCCGCGCTAAGGGCTAATAGCAGTTGTTTACTTTCTAAAGTCATGCGAAGAGAGGGGTCAAAGACCCCTAGTATAGCCCATTCAGGGTTGAAAGGCACATATGTGACAAGCTTAGACTCAGCGTAGCGCCGAATGAGATGCCAGAAATATTGTATGGTGGGGCAAGCCTAAAGACAATGGTAATTATCTGCTTCCGCTTGGTGACACTTCGGACATGTATGTGTGTCGGAAGTTCCCATATGGAAACGCCGAATAGGGGACAGATAAGTATTATGGTATATATTCAGGAAAAGTTCAGTTTACATACTAGCTTTTAGAGCCTTTCATGAAAACAAAAGGGCTTTTTCCATTACTGGTATGGTCAAAGTGGGAAAATTGGTCAAGCATTTAGACATGCCTCCCGCCATCTCCGCGTGGTTAATAATATTTCTCAGAAAAGTATAATGGATAGAAATGGCCGTATGCTGAGGCAATGGGAGTGTCAAAAGGCTGTCTAATGAGCTATTCCAATCCCCAGCCAAAAAATGAGTAAGAACATGGGTAACGTAAAATCGTGTTTGTAGATATGCCATTGGGTATGGGCTTATCATAGCATATTGGGACGATACTTCTGAGTAATGCAAAGGACGATTATCCTTTATTGAGACCAGGGATCGCAAATTGTGAACACCCACCAACCTCTAGAAAGTGAAGGGGTGAGCAGCCATACCATCCAAAAAGTTAGGGTTGCAAATCAAAGGTAGGTGAAGAGAATGGTATTGGTTGAGACCTGCTTTATGACGCAGTATATGCCAAATTTTCCTAGTGGTCCATAGAAGGGAATTTAACTTTATAGAGTCAGGTATTTCCTGATCATGCTGATGAAGAAAACATGTTAGGCTCACATTAGGAAGGAAGCCTTGGTCCAATGATGTGTTAGTGCAGAGGTTCTCAAACTGGGTCCTCGGGGGCACACACAGTGCATGTTTTGCAGGTAACCCAGCAGGTGCACAGGTGTATTAATTACTCACTGACACATTTTAAAAGGTCCACAGGTGGAGCTAATTATTTCACTTGCGATTCTGTGAGGAGACCTGCAAAACATGCACTGTGTGTGCCCCCGAGGACCGAGTTTGAGAACCTCCGTGTTAGTGTTTACTGAGCTATTCTGTAGCCAATCTCTTAGATGCCTCAGAAGAGAGGCGTGATTATAATTTCCAATGTCCTGGAAATTTATCCCACCGTTAGATTTTGGTTGAATGAGTTTTTGCAATGCTATGCAGGCACGACCCCCTTTCCAAATGAATCTATGAAAGAGTGCATTAATTTGTTGTACATCTGGTTTAGTCAATAATACCGGGAGAATTTATAATGGATAAAGTAAACGTGGAATGGCTACCATCTTGAGTAAATTGGCTCGTCCTAAGTAGGATAACGGAAGACATTCCCACCCCTTCACATCATTAACCAAGGTAGTAATAGCATGGCTCACATTGACTCTGTATAAATTTGCAGAGTTACGGGGAATCAAAATCCCCAGATAAGGAATATGTGCAGCAGCCCATCGTAATGGGTATTGATTAGTCCAACTAGGATGAATACAGTTACCGTGTAATAACATAGCATTTGATTTTCTATATTAATACTAAAACCTGAAATGGAGCCAAATTGAGTAATAATGTCGAAAATGTGATGAAGGGAGTGTTCAGGGTCCGTTATGTAAAGGAGAATGTCGTCGGCAAAGGCCCCCAGCTTTATTTCATGTGTACCTAAAGAAATGCCCCAAAAAGCTGGAGAGTCTTGAAGCATACGTAGAAGTGGGTCTAGTGCTAAATTGAATAACAAGGGGAATAAAGGACATCCCTGTCGGGTGCCCCTCTCCAAATAAAAACGTGGGCTCCTAGATCCATTAACCAATAAAGAAGCAGACGCCCTCTGGTATAGAGAATGGATCATTTGAATAAAGCTTGCTTCAAAACTCCTCCTTTCCAAAACAGCAAATAAATGTGGCCATAACACCATATTTAATGCTTTATTAGCATCCAAACTTAAAAGCATTTGTTGATTGGTATGGGAGTTTTGGGATGATAACACCACAGCTAATGCTGTGGGTACTGCTTTAACAGCATGTCGTCCTTCGACAAAATCTACTTGTGTGGTCGTTAATATATCAGGGAGTATAGATTGTAGGCGTAGTGCCATAATTTCAGCTAACAATATGTAGTCTATATTCAGGAGACTTACGGGCCTGTATGAAGACATTAAGCAGGGATCCCTGTCTGGTTTGGGCAAAAGGGTGATGAAAGCTTCATTGAAAAGAGGAGAGGGAGAGTTCTTATCATATATAGCTTGGAACAATTCCAGCAATGTAGGGGCAATGTGAGTCTGCAACATTCAATAATAGTCTCCTGGGAGGCCAACCGGCCTGGTGCTTTACCATGGGGAAGTCGAGAAATGGCTAAGATAACCTCATCCATTGTAATCCTACCTGCTAATGTTTCCGTCTGGTCAGGGGTGAGTGGAGGTAACACTCCATCAGAAAGGATTCATTGTTGGATCTCAATGTCCACAGGAGAGGAGGCAAACAAGGTTTCAAAGTAAGTCTGAAATTATGCCACAATTTCAGATGATTTGGTTAACGCCCGAAATAGGATGTTTAAGGGTGGTTATAATGTGTCGCTTTTTAGGAGGCTTAGATAGGGCCGCCAGTAATCTACCAGCCTTGTTTCCCCACCTGTAGAACCTGTTTTTAGTGAAATCAATGGAATGTTTAGCCTGGGTCGCCAAGTAGGTCTCAAGCAATTGCCTAGCTTGTTTGTAAGCAGCTAGGGTGGTATCAGAAGGGGCGAGAGAATAATGTTGGAATGCCTCAGACATTGCCAATTGTAATGCAGTATATTCTGCCTTGGTCTCCTTCTTGTTTTGGGAGACATAGCTAATTATGTGCCCTCTCATTAGCGCCTTAGAGGCCTCCCAGAAAATTTCTGGTTTGTCCAAATAGTCTAAATTCTCACATAGTTAGTCCAGTGATAAATAAGGTAAGATTGAGAAATAGTATTATTAACCTCAATAACCATAATTTCCACTCATTTCCAGTCTATTCTGAACACCTCACACCTCACAATATTATTTTTAGTCCTAAAATTTGCACCAAGGTCGCTGGATGACTAAGCTAAGCGACCCAAGTTGCCGACACAAACACCTGGCCCATCTAGGAGTGGCACTGCAGTGTCAGACAGGATGGCCGATTTAAAAAATAGTCCCCAAACAGCACATGATACAAAGAAAAAAAGAGGTGCAACGAGGTAGCTGTGTGTCTAAGCTAAGCGACCCAAGTGGCCGACACAAACACCTGGCCCATCTAGGAGTGGCACTGCAGTGTCAGACAGATGGCAGATTTAAAAAAAATAGTCCCCAAACAGCACATGATGCAAAGAAAAAAAGAGGTGCACCAAGGTCGCTGGATGGCTAAGCTAAGCGACCCAAATGGCCGACACAAACACCTGGCCCATCTAGGAGTGGCACTGCAGTGTCAGACAGGATGGCAGATTTAAAAAATAGTCCCCAAACAGCACATGATGCAAAGAAAAAAAGAGGTGCATTGAGGTAGCTGTGTGACTAAGCTAAGCGACCCAAGTGGCCGACACAAACACCTGGCCCATCTAGGAGTGGCACTGCAGTTTTCTAGCAAGAGGATGAGTGGTTCCATCCTCATGTGAATCTGAACCACTAGCCATGAACATAGGCCAGGGCCTCAGCCGTTCCTTGCCACTCCGTGTCGTAAATGGCATATTGGCAAGTTTACGCTTCTCATCAGACGCTTTTAATTTTGATTTGTGGGTCATTTTACTGAAAATTTGTAGTATACTTGACGACACAGAGGTAGAGCAGTGGCCTACTGTACTGCTATATATTATATACTGGTGGTCAGCAAAATTCTGCACTGTCCTCCTATTATATAATACTGCGCACAACTAAAATGCACCACAGGTATGTATGGATAGTATACTTGACAACACAGAGGTAAGTAGAGCAGTGGACTACTGTACCGTACTGCTAAATATTATATACTGGTGGTCAGCAAAATTCTGCACTGTCCTCCTACTATATAATACTGCGCACAACTAAAATGCACCACAGGTATGGATGGATAGTATACTTGACGACACAGAGGTAGGCAGAGCAGTGGCCTACTGTAATGTACTGCTATATATTATATACTGGTGGTCAGCAAAATTCTGCACTGTCCTCCTACTATATATACTGTGCACAACTAAAATACACCACAGGTATGGTTGGATAGTATACTTGACGACACAGAGGTAGGTAGAGCAGTGGACTACTGTACCGTACTGCTATATAATACTGGTGGTCACTGGTCAGCAAAATTCTGCACTGTCCTTCTATACTACAATGCAGCACAGATATGGAGCGTTTTTCAGGCAGAGAACGTAGATATTTTCAGCACACTGAACACAGATATTTGCAAGCACACTGAGCACAGATATTTGCAGCACACTGAGCACAGATATTTGCAGCACACTGAACACATAAACTGAGAGAACGCTGCACGTCCTCTCCCTATCATCTCCAATGCACGAGTAAAAATGGCGGCGACGCGCGGCTCCTTATATAGAATACGAATCTCGCGAGAATCCAACAGCGGGATGATGACATTCGGGCGCGCTCGGGTTAACCGAGTAAGGCGGGAAGATTCGAGTCTGCCTCGGAACCGTGTAAAATTGGTGAAGTTCGGGGGGGTTCGGATTCCGAGGAACCGAACCCGCTCATCACTAATTATTATTATTATTATTATTATCCTTTATTTATATGGCGCCACAAGTGTTCTGCAGCGCCCAAATGCAGAGTACATAAATAATCAAACAGGAAAACATCAACTTACAGTTGATGACAGTATAGGACAAATACAGGGCAAATACACATAGTTACATCAGCAGATGACACTGGAATAAGTATCAGGTGGCAGAAGACTGCTGAATGTGGTACAGTTGAAGATTATTAAAGTAAGACAATGTATAAGCACATGAGGGAAGAGGGCCCTGCTCGTGAGAGCTTACAATCTAAAGGGAAGGGGTAGACAGACATGGGTGACACAGATGGGGTACATAGAGAACGTGGAACAGAGGGTTAGGATGAGATTTGGCTGGGGTTGGTGAAGAAGTAGTCCCCCAGAAGGCACAAGTCAATACTTAACATTGCAACATTTGACTGGGCTATGCAGGAGAAAATTAAAAATAGGGGAAAATAAAAAGAATAAAAAAGAATCGATAACTTCTACCACTTTCAAAAAGGTCAATGGAAGCTGAAATAATGGACAACTACCTCATGGAAGCCAGATACAGTATAACAAACAGTACTTAGCAGAGTTAGGAATGAGTGCTTATGAAATACAGTAACATTTTTTCATAATATTTCAGAAACTGCATGGCTGGTCTCTTGCACTCTTTTGCTCTAATACACCACCTGCTTTAGGATTTATATTCAAAAACATTATGTCGCCATAATCCCAAAAACGTCAGTCTTCTTGGAAAGTGGTTTGTTCCTTTGTAAGGAAAAGAGAACAAACGTTCTCAAACAACGGTTTTTCAATTTATTTTTCCTCTGGGAAGGGATTGTGGATTCGCAGGAATATCTGAGCATTTCTGTAATCAGAAAGCAGCGACTTTCTACAAATGTTTACGAATAATTCCAGTGATTTTGTCATTTTCTTCCAGTGATTTGGACCAATAATACCATTGATTAGAACGAATAATTCCAGTGATTTTGTTATTTTCTTCCAGTGATTTGGACCAATAATACCATTGATTAGAACGAATAATTCCAGTGATTTTGTCATTTTCTTCCAGTGATTTGGACCAATAATACCATTGATTAGAACAAATAATTCCTGTGATATTGAGGTGTTTGTGTCGCTTAGCTTAGCTGTCCAGCGACCACAGTGCACCTCTTTTCCTCTTTTCTTTGTATCATGTGCTGTTTGGGGCCAATTTTTTAAGTGCCATCCTGTCTGACACTCCTAGATGGGCCAGGTGTTTGTGCCGCCCTCTTGGGTCGCTTTGCTTAGTCATCCAGCGACCTCGGTGCAAATTTTAGGACTAAAAATAGTATTGTGAGGTGTTCAGAATAGACTGGAAATGAGTGGAAATTGTGGTTATTGAGGTTAATAATACTATAGGATCAAAATGACCCCCAAATTCTACGATTTAAGCTGTTTTTGAGGGGTTTTTGAAAAAAAACACCCAAATCCAAAACACACCTGAATCCGACAAAAAATTTTCAGGAAGGTTTTGCCAAAACGCGTCCGAATCCAAAACACGGCCGCGGAACCGAATCCAAAACCAAAACACAAAACCCGAAAAATTTACGGTGCACATCTCTAGCTTCTAACTAGCTGGTTGTTAAACACAGCCAGAGCTGCCAAAAGAAGTTGTGGGGCCCGGGACATGCAAAATAGGCAGAGCCCCCGCCCCCCAGTCTCGGGCTGGAGGGAATAATACAGAGGAGATAGTTTTGTAGCCTCAGATAAAGCTATGTTAATCCACACTGCAATAAATCAGCATATTTTACAAAAATGAATGCCACCTCAGCCTACTTAAATAATACAGTCCAGGCTATCACAAACTAGTGCTGGCTATAGTTGGGATAAGCCAGAGTACTGCATGTAGCCATTGGCTATAGTTTCCCATAGGCTTTGTTAGGTAAAAAAAAAATTCAATACAGGTGCGCAATAAAACCCAAAGTGCAGCTAGAGTTGTGTAGAATGAGAAGACATCAAAATATTCAAATACTAGAAAGGACAAAAATTGCATGCTTTTACAATGTGCAATTTTCGCATAGGCTTTGTTACTATATGTATTTTGGGTAATCAGAGGCCAATCAGTCCAAGCTGTGACAAGGCTATTTGTTGCCTATGGGATTGACACAGGTGGTGAAATGACTGCATGTGGCCTTTACTCCTAGATTAATGAAGTCTAGAAAGGAGCAGAGGGCTTGACTTAGTGTATATGTTCAGGACCCGGGCGTAATTCAGGCAGCACGTACAGGCGAGGAAGTCCCCGGGCTATGGCAGCAGCAGCAGCTCTGATTTGAGACTGGGTGGCAACAGAGAAGCATCCATGTTGGTAGACAGTCTGGAGGCAGTGCCAGGGGTGCGGCAGAGTGTGATGCCAGCCTCTGTGTGAACCGGGACTGAGAAGGTAGCAGTCAGCCCCATAATGCAGAGCTGAGACCAGAGGAGCTAACAGACAAATGACCCAAGGTGTACAAGGGAGGATGCCAGCATCCAGCAGCAGCACCATGGACCACATAGAAGTTATAGAAAAGGGAAAACAAGAGAGAAAGTGTCCCACAGCCAGCACAGCCCACTGCAAAACTGTTGACTGACCTCAGGCAGCAACAGGGCTGCCATCAGACCTGGGGCCTGACAAAATAGGCAGGGCCAGGGGCAGGCCCCTCACTCTGTCCCCCTGGATGGTGCCCCTGAACATAACATTCACAGTAAACCAGCTTGATCCAGATTACTGAATTTCTTAATTAATATAGGGAAATCATGTGGCATTAGTTTAGTAATAATATTGGTAGTGAAGGGAAGCCTATGGGACTGCAAGGTAGATCTGCCTCTGCACCGCTTTGCTTGTCAACACATAAGAGTCTACTGTAACCTGAATCTAACATTGGCTAATCTGTCAGCACCTTGATTCAGGTTACAGTGAATCTACCAAAGCTAACAAAAGGAGAAACCTGAGTCAAGACTGAATGGTTAGAGAAATATGAAGATATGAAAACTAATTTATTGCTTTTGTTCCTAGTGCCTACAAATGCTTTTTTTTTTTTTTTACTGTTTATAAAATACATATTTTTTTTATATTTGTACACTCAGGAGAACAGGCAATTCATTTATTGTGGCAGAGGCATCACAATGGGGGGGGGGGGGGGGGGGGAGAGAAACCAGTGCAGTCTTTAACTCTTGTTAGGGCATGCCCCTGAAGTGATGTAATGGGGGCTTACTGAAAGGCCACTCCCTTCTCCCGAGGCCATGCCGCCTAATTAAACTAAGCGCTGGCTTCCTGTAGGCCATGCCCCCTTTCTGGGGACTAATAACTGCACCAGGTGTTACCAACCCCAGTTCTTTTCTATGTCTTTTTTCTAGGGACCCCTAACAGTACATGTTTTCCATATCTCCTTGTTGGTGCACAGATGTATTTATTACTGTCTGACACATTTTAAAAGTTCCACAGGTGGTTCTAATAATTTCAGTTGTAATATTGAGGAGATCTGTAAAGAGCAAGTTTTGGAAACACTCTATCTAGAATGTTTTATTGTGCAGTACACAAAACATAAAACATAAAAATAAATCTTAGCCAATTTGGGCTTCAAACTAAACAGAATGGTTCCCTCTCTCAGAGTGGTAGGACCTAATGTTCCTACCACAAAACAAGCATAAGCACAATACTCACAGTCAGTAATCACAGTGGCTCTCAACAGTGCTATTGCCTGTTCTCCCAGATAGTGAGAAACTGAGTAAAACCCTGACACACCTTTATTAGCTTCTACAGATGCAAGTACTAATTAGCCAGTTTTAAGGCTGAAGACCTAAAATGTGCCTAATGGATTGAACCCGCCTGAACTCTCCATCCATAACCCCAAGAACCCTTAACCGGCTTCTACTAATGACCAAAAGTCTTATCAAATCTGTCTTGTAATCACAGACATTTTCCTGGGATTTTAAAACATCTAGGCCAAAAACCTCTGACAAATATAATCTCCCATGTATAACCTTATTAGTGCTTTTATTACTATATATATATTACTATATATATTCGCGTTGGGCGTGGCCTGGAAGGACGTGTTTGACTAACACCTGCTGAGTGTAATGTCCGTAGGCTGAGACGCTGACCATATTACTGCTGCTGGAGCTGTGTGGAACATGCCGCTGCTACTTTCCGGAGGCTTCGGTGAACCAACCATACACTTGTTTTTACATTTTGATATACGTGAGCTCCGGTCACGTGACCGGAAGTATGCACTCCAACTATTCTATTCTACTAGTTGGAGTGCATACTTCCGGTCACGTGACCGGAGCGTGCGTTCCACAGACCGGAAATGCGGGACGCAGTGGAACGCACGCCGCTTCTGAAGTAACTACAGCAGTCAGCACGGCGGTTCACAGTGGATATGTGGTTTTAAAGTAAGAATTATGCACATTTATTGTTATATGTTAGTTAGTCATGTCTGTATTTGTTATATGATGTTTGTATTTTAATGTATTGAATTTGGGATTCCTCTAATTGGATGATTGGTGGGAGGGTCACATTTGGGTATAAATGGGAGCTATTTTACAATACTAGATGTTCTTGACAAAAGTCCAATTTGGGACCGAAACGTCGATACACCCCTGTTTCATATGATCTATTGAAAATAAAGAAAACCTGCTTTTGAAGACTGGTGAGTGCTCCTCTATTTTGGACTTTTATATATATATATATATATATATATATATATATATATTAGTGATGAGCGGGTTCGGTTTCTCGGAAACCGAACCCCCCAGAACTTCACCCTTTTTACACGGGTCCGAGGCATACTCGGATTCTCCCGTATGGCTCGGTTAACCCGAGCGCGCCCGAACGTCATCATCCCGCTGTCGGATTCTCGCGAGATTCGGATTCTATATAAGCAGCCGCGCGTCGCCGCCATTTTCACTCGTGCATTGGAAATGTTAGGGAGAGGACGTGGCTGGCGTCCTCTCCGTGTATTGTTGATGCAAATATTTGTGCTTGCTTTACTTATTGCTTAATTGTGGGGACTGGGGAGCAGCTGTATATTAATATAGGAGGAGTACAGTGCAGAGTTTTGCTGATCAGTGACCACCAGTTTTATCCGTTCTCTGCATGAAAAAAACGCTCTTTATCTGTGCTCAGTGTGCTGCATATATCTGTGCTCACACTGCTTAATTGTGGGGACTGGGGAGCAGCTGTATTATATAGCAGGAGTACAGTGCAGAGTTTTGCTGACAGTGACCACCAGTATACGTTGTCTGCCTGAAAAACACTCCATATCTGTGCTCAGTGTGCTGCTTTATTGTGGGGACTGGGGACCACCAGTATAATATTATATAGGAGGAGTACAGTGCAGAGTTTTGCTGACCAGTGACCACCAGTATACGTTGTCTGCCTGAAAAACACTCCATATCTGTGCTGCATTGTAGACAGTATATAGTAGGAGTACAGTGCATAATTTTGCTGACCACAAGTATATAATATATAGGAGTACGGTACAGAAGGCCACTGCTGTACCTACCTCTGTGTCGTCAAGTATACTATTCATCCATACCTGTGGTGCATTTCAGCTTTGCATAGTTTGCTGACCACCAGTATATAATATATAGCATTACGGTACAGTAGGCCACTGCTGTACCTACCTCTTTGTCGTCAAGTATACTATCCATCCATACCTGTGGTGCATTTCAGTTTTGCACAGTTTGCTGACCACCAGTATATAATATATAGCATTACGGTACAGTAGGCCACTGCTGTACCAACCTCTGTGTCGTCAAGTATACTATCCATCTACATTCTATACCTGTGGTGCATTTTAGTTTTGCAGTTTGCTGACACAGTGACCACCAGTATATATAGCAGTACGGTACGGAAAGCCACTGCTGTACCTACCTCTGTGTCGTCAAGTATACTATCCATCTAGATTCTATACCTGTGGTGCATTTCAGTTGTGCAGTTTGCTGACACAGTGACCACCAGTATATATAGCAGTACGGTACGGAAGGCCACTGCTGTACCTACCTCTGTGTCGTCAAGTATACTATCCATCTACATTCTATACCTGTGGTGCATTTTAGTTTTGCAGTTTGCTGACACAGTGACCACCAGTATATATAGCAGTACGGTACGGAAAGCCACTGCTGTACCTACCTCTGTGTCGTCAAGTATACTATCCATCTAGATTCTATACCTGTGGTGCATTTCAGTTGTGCAGTTTGCTGACACAGTGACCACCAGTATATATAGCAGTACGGAACGGAAGGCCACTGCTGTACTTACCTCTGTGTCGTCAAGTATACTATCCATCTACATTCTATACCTGTGGTGCATTTTAGTTTTGCAGTTTGCTGACACAGTGACCACCAGTATATATAGCAGTACGGTATGGAAGGCCACTGCTGTACCTACCTCTGTGTCGTCAAGTATACTATCCATCTACATTCTATACCTGTGGTGCATTTCAGTTTGCAGTTTGCGGACACAGTGACCACCAGCATATATAGCAGTACGGTACGGAAGGCCACTGCACCTATCTCTGTGTCATCAAGTATACTATCCATCTACATTCTATACCTGTGGTGCATTTTAGTTTTGCAGTTTGCTGACACAGTGACCACCAGTATATATAGCAGTACGGAACGGAAGGCCACTGCTGTACCTACCTCTGTGTCGTCAAGTATACTATCCATCTACATTCTATACCTGTGGTGCATTTTAGTTTTGCAGTTTGCTGACACAGTGACCACCAGTATATATAGCAGTACGGTATGGAAGGCCACTGCTGTACCTACCTCTGTGTCGTCAAGTATACTATCCATCTACATTCTATACCTGTGGTGCATTTTAGTTTGCAGTTTGCTGACACAGTGACCACCAGCATATATAGCAGTACGGTACGGAAGGCAACTGCTGTACCTATCTCTGTGTCGTCAAGTATACTATCCATCTACATTCTATACCTGTGGTGCATTTTAGTTTTGCAGTTTGCTGACACAGTGACCACCAGTATATATAGCAATACGGTACGGAAGGCCACTGCTGTACCTACCTCTGTGTCGTCAAGTATACTATCCATCTACATTCTATACCTGTGGTGCATTTTAGTTTTGCAGTTTGCTGACACAGTGACCACCAGCATATATGGCAGTACGGTACGGAAGGCCACTGCTGTACCTATCTCTGTGTCGTCAAGTATACTATCCATCTACATTCTATACCTGTGGTGCATTTTAGTTTTGCAGTTTGCTGACACAGTGACCACCAGTATATATAGCAGTACGGTACAGAAGGCCACTGCTGTACCTACCTCTGTGTCGTCAAGTATACTATCCATCTAGATTCTATACCTGTGGTGCATTTCAGTTGTGCAGTTTGCTGACACAGTGACCACCAGTATATATAGCAGTACGGTACGGAAGGCCACTGCTGTACCTACCTCTGTGTCGTCAAGTATACTATCCATCTAGATTCTATACCTGTGGTGCATTTCAGTTGTGCAGTTTGCTGACACAGTGACCACCAGTATATATAGCAGTACGGTACGGAAGGCCACTGCTGTACCTACCTCTGTGTCGTCAAGTATACTATCCATCTACATTCTATACCTGTGGTGCATTTTAGTTTTGCAGTTTGCTGACACAGTGACCACCAGTATATATAGCAGTACGGTACGGAAGGCCACTGCTGTACCTACCTCTGTGTCGTCAAGTATACTATCCATCTACATTCTATACCTGTGGTGCATTTTAGTTTTGCAGTTTGCTGACACAGTGACCACCAGTATATATAGCAGTACGGTACGGAAGGCCACTGCTGTACCTACCTCTGTGTCGTCAAGTATACTATCCATCTACATTCTATAACTGTGGTGCATTTCAGTTGTGCGCAGTATATATAGTAGTAGGCCATTGCTATTGATACTGGCATATAATTCCACACATTAAAAAATGGAGAACAAAAATGTGGAGGGTAAAATAGGGAAAGATCAAGATCCACTTCCACCTCATGCTGAAGCTGCTGCCACTAGTCATGGCCGAGACGATGAAATGTCATCAACGTCGTCTGCCAAGGCCGATGCCCAATGTCATAGTAGAGAGCATGTAAAATCCAAAAAACAAAAGTTCAGTAAAATGACCCAAAAATCAAAATTAAAAGCGTCTGAGGAGAAGCGTAAACTTGCCAATATGCCATTTACGACACGGAGTGGCAAGGAACGGCTGAGGCCCTGGCCTATGTTCATGGCTAGTGGTTCAGATTCACATGAGGATGGAAGCACTCATCCTCTCGCTAGAAAAATGAAAAGACTAAAGCTGGCAAAAGCACAGCAAAGAACTATGCGTTCTTCTAAATCACAAATCCCCAAGGAGAGTCCAATTGTGTCGGTTGCGATGCCTGACCTTCCCAACACTGGATGGGAAGAGCTTGCGCCTTCCACCATTTGCACGCCCCCTGCAAGTGCTGGAAGGAGCACCCGCAGTCCAGTTCCTGATAGTCAAATTGAAGATGTCACTGTTGAAGTACACCAGGTGTTAGGGTCTCCTGCCAAGTGCTGCCACGTCGTCATGGCAACCGGGAGACAAGTGCTAGCGGAGTAACCTGAGCGCAGCTGATACTCCGGTTTGGGTCTTTTGCTGTGCAGTGGTTACAGGCTTTGTGCACAGCAGGGGATCCGGTGCTGGTTTTTGTGCTCACAGTCTGTGAGGTCTGAGTGGGGCGTGGACAGCACCTGCTATATAAACCCTCTTCTCAGGTTAAGCAGATGCTGCTGAATCTTTGTTGGTTAGTCAGTTCCTGAAAGTTAGCCAGTACTGTGTAGCTTTGTATTTGTTTGTTGCTTACTGCAAATAGGCCTTGGGATTTGGTACTACACTCTGCCAATCCAGACCTAGCAGTAAGACTGGAGTCAGTCGTTTAACTTGCTGGGGTTCTTTTGCTACTCTGTGAACTTAGCAAGTTTGCGGCTGTATTCTCAGACTTGCCTGCCAAAATCCTTTCTCACTGTGCAAGGTGTTCAGGTGTCAGTTTAGTGGCAGTAAGCTGAACCAGTGCACTGCAAGTGAGGACTAGGATTGTGGAGACTCTCCTTGTGTCTATTATTCCATCTCTGACCAAGGAGTTTACTGCCACACCCGTTGTTAACCCTTTAGGGTTTTGCTGTTGTCCTTAGCAACGGCATTTCGGGTTCTCTACGTATTAAAACACAACATCTCGCTTCTTTCCATCTGAGCATTCCTAATACTAGGGAGACACACAGTTTCTTAGCCTCTGGGCTTCTCTGTTCACTTTGTGTTGATTTTGTTACCCTATCACCTTCTGTGTACGTAATGTCATATTCCCCAGTCTGTCTGTGAGTTCATTTGTTTTGCATCCCTCTCCGTTCAGACACCAGTACATTCCTGCAGGCACTGGTGTGCATAACATATTCAGCAGCCCAATACTCCTGTTGAAATATTGTGGGAATATGGAGCATACCCCTCAAAATACTTTGCAACAGGTGGTCGATCTGGTGCAGGTCTTGACTCGACAATTTAATGATTTGTCCATTAAAATGCACACCTCCCAGGCCGCTGGCGGAGCTCCCGCAGCAGCAGCACCTTCAGGGGTTAAGGAGCCGAAAGTAAATCTCCCGGATCGTTTTTCTGGAGATCGCTCGCAGTTCTTTTGTTTCAAGGAGAGCTGCAAGCTATATTTCCAGCTTAGGCCTCAGTCTTCTGGGTCGGAGATTCAGCGGGTGGGCATAGTGATTTCCTTGCTACAAGGAGACCCACAGGTCTTGGCATATGGGTTGCAGCCTGACTGTCCGTCGCTTAAAAGTGTTGATGCTTTTTTTACGGCACTGGGAATGTTGTATGATGACCCTGACAAGACGGCCTCAGCCGAGGCTCAGATTTCGATCCTTAAGCAAGGGCGAAGGCCAGTTGAGGTTTACTGTACGGAGTTTCGGAGGTTGGCCCATGATACCCAGTGGAATGACCCAGCCCTGAGACACCAGTACCGAAGAGGTCTTTCTAACCAGATAAAAGACCAACTGGTACAATATCCCTTGCCTGATAGCTTGGATCGGCTCATGCAGTTATCCATCCGGGTGGATAGACGGCTGAGAGAGCGTAGGCTTGAAAGGGAGACCGAGGTTTCCTTCTTTCCCAAGGGAACCTCAGACTCTGAGGAATTTTCCGAGGATCCTATGCAGATAGGGGCTACCCGCCTCTCCTCGCGTGAGAAGACGCGGAGGAGACAGCAGGGTTGTGTTTGTACTGTGGGAATAAAGGTCATGTGGTAGTATCATGCCCAGAAAAGCCGGAAAACTTCAGGGCCTGAGGGTGATGGGAAATATCCTGTCAGGCCAGAAGTCAGAATTTCCCAAGAAGACTTTTATCATTCCGGTGACCTTGAAGATCCTCGGTCAAACTGTCAAGACTGAGGCCTTTGTGGACAGTGGGGCCGACGGGGTTTTTATGGACCGCCAATTCGCCCTGAAACACTCTGTTCCCTTAGTACCCTTGGCATCGGAAATTGAGATCTGTGGGTTAAACGGGGAACCATTATCCCAGGGTAAAATTACCTCTTGCACTAGCCAGATTTCTTTGTTTATTGGAGCCACACACTCTGAAAAATTGTCCTTTTATGTGACTGTCTGTACTTTTGCCCCATTGGTGTTGGGGTTACCCTGGTTAAGGGCCCACAATCCTCAATTTGACTGGGTCTCTGGGGAGATTCTTAGTTGGGGTACTGATTGTTTCAGGAGTTGCTTGAGCCTTCCAGTCAGGCTTTCGCAGCTAAGTTTGCCAGGATTGCCAGGATGTTATGCAGATTTTGCGGACGTGTTCTCCAAAAAAGTTGCAGAGGTACTACCTCCCCATCGCCCCTATGACTGTGCCATTGATTTGTTGCCGAATGCTAAGCTTCCCAAGAGCAGGTTGTACTCCCTGTCACGTCCTGAGACTCAGGCTATGGCAGAGTACATTCAGGAGAACTTGGCTAAGGGATTTATCAGACCTTCACAGTCTCCAGTTGGGTCGGGGTTCTTCTTTGTGAGTAAAAAGGACGGTTCGTTGCGACCCTGCATCGACTTCAGGGAATTGAACCGTATCACGATTAAAAACTCATACCCACTGCCTCTCATTTCGGTCTTGTTTGACCAGCTTCGTACTGCCACCATTTTTTCTAAGATTGACCTACGCGGTGCGTAAAATCTAATCCGAATAAGAGAGGGGGATGAATGGAAGACTGCCTTTAATACCCACTCAGGGCATTATGAATATTTGGTGATGCCTTTTGGGCTCTGTAATGCCCCGGCAGTCTTCCAGGATTTCATGAACGATGTGCTCAGGGAATATTTGGATAGATTCTTAGTTGTATACTTAGATGACATCCTAATCTTCTCCCATTCCCTGGAGGAACATCGGAAGCATGTACGCTTAGTCCTCCAGAAACTCAGAGACCACCGGCTTGGGGCGAAGCTGGAGAAGTGCGAATTTGAAGTTCAGCAAATCGCATTTCTAGGATATATTATCTCCCCAGAAGGTTTCCAAATGGAAATGGTTCCAAGGTACAGGCAGTCCTGGATTGGGTGCAGCCCACTAGTTTGAAGGCGCTTCAGCGTTTCCTGGGCTTTGCGAATTTTTATAGACGATTTATCGCTGGATTTTCGTCTATAGTGGCGCCCTTGGTGGCACTCACTAAGAAAGGGGCGGATGTTGCTCACTGGTCTTGTGAGGCCAAAGCGGCTTTTGCCCGTCTCAAAAGGGCATTTGTCTCGGCCAAGGTGCTGCGACACCCAGATCCAGAGCGTCCTTTTGTGGTGGAGGTGGATGCCTCTGAGATGGGTATTGGGGCAGTGCTCTCTCAGACGGGAGTGTCTGATAATCGCCTTCATCCCTGTACTTACTTTTCCCGTAAATTTTCGCCTGCCGAGATGAATTATGACGTGGGTAACCAGGAATTGTTGGCTATTAAGGATGCACTCGAGGAGTGGAGACACTGGCTTGAGGGGGCTAAGTTTGTGGTCTCAATTCTCACCGACCATAAGAATTTGGCATATTTAGAGTCAGCGAAGCGTCTCAATGCCAGGCAGGCATGATGGGCTTTGATTTTTGCTCGCTTTAATTTTTTGATAACATATCGCCCTGGGTCAAAAAACATCAAGGCTGATGCGCTCTCGCTGAGTTTTGCTCCAATCCAGGAGACCACCGAGGAGCCATTACCCATTGTGTCCCCATCATGTATTAAAGTGGGCATTACCCAGGACCTCTTGTCATTAGTCCTTAGAGCACAGGAGCAGGCTCCTCCAGACCTTCCGGTAGGTCTTTTGTTTGTGCCTCCTAGGTTAAGACAGCGAGTGTTCCTGGAATTCCATGCCAAGAAGTCGGCAGGTCACCCGGGTATTGCCAGAACTCGGGAGTTGCTATCTAGGGCGGTGTGGTGGCCCTCGGTGGCTAAGGATGTGGATCAGTGGGTTCGGGCATGTGACATCTGTGCCCGAAATAAGACTCCTAGAGGGGTTCCTGTTGGCCCATTACATCCACTCTCTATTCCATCTAAGCCATGGACCCACATTTCAATGGATTTTGTGGTGGACTTGCCCAAATCCTCGGGGATGACAGCCATCTGGGTTGTCGTTGACAGGTTTTCGAAGATGGCGCACTTCGTTCCACTGGTTGGGCTGCCATCGGCCATACGCCTGTCTGAATTATTTATGCTGCATGTTGTGCGCCTCCACGGGTTGCCACTTGATGTGGTCTCTGACCGCGGATCCCAGTTTGTGGCCAAATTCTGGAGGGCATTTTGTTCCAATCTCCAGATTTCTCTCAGCTTGTCGTCAGGCTACCATCCGCAGTCTAATGGGCAGACTCAAAGGGTGAACCAGTCCTTGGAGCAGTTCCTCAGGTGTTATGTCTCCAAGTGTCAGACTGACTGGGTTGCTCATCTGTCCATGGCGGAGTTTGCCTATAACAACGCGGCTCACTCTGCTACAGGGATCTCTCCCTTCCTTTGTGTGTATGGGCATCATCCTAAGGCCAATTCTTTTGACCCCCTGGACTCCACGCCTGGTGGTTCCTCTGTGGTTTCGATCCTTAGGGGTATTTGGAGGAAAGTGAAGAAAGCCCTTGTGTCTGTGTCATTAGTGACCAAAAGGGTTTTTGATAAGCGGAAAAGACCCTGCAGCTTCAAATTAGGAGACTTCGTCTGGTTGTCTACCAAGAATTTGAAGTTGAGACAGCCATCTCATAAGTTACGCCCCCGGTTCATCGGCCCTTATAAGATCACTAGGGTTATCAATCCGGTGGCATTTCAGTTAGATCTGCCCCGTTCTTTGGGTATCAATAAAAAATTTCATTGTTCCCTTTTAAAACTAGCGGTTAGTAATCCTTCTTCCAGTGGAAGACCTGCTCCTCTTCTGATACGTGGCCAGAGGGAGTTTGTTGTTGAAAGGATTCTTGACTCCAAGATGGTTCGGGTCGGCTGTCATTTTTGGTGCACTGGAAGGGGTATGGCCCGGAGGAGCGGTCGTGGGTGCGCAGTTGTGATCTTCATGCCCCCAGACTGATACGCTCTTTCTTCTCGCAGTTCCCCGATAAACCCGGTGGTAGGGGTTCTTTGACCCCTCGTCAGAGGGGGGTACTGTTAGGGTCTCCTGCCCTGTGCTGCCACGTCGTCATGGCAACCGGGAGACAAGTGCTAGCGGAGTAACCTGAGCGCAGGTCTTTTGCTGTGCAGTGGTTACAGGCTTTGTGCACAGCAGGGGATCCGGTGCTGGTTTTTGTGCTCACAGTCTGTGAGGTCTGAGTGGGGCGTGGACAGCACCTGCTATATAAACCCTCTTCTCAGGTTAAGCAGATGCTGCTGAATCTTTGTTGGTTAGTCAGTTCCTGAAAGTTAGCCAGTACTGTGTAGCTTTGTATTTGTTTGTTGCTTACTGCAAATAGGCCTTGGGATTTGGTACTACACTCTGCCAATCCAGACCTAGCAGTAAGACTGGAGTCAGTCATTTAACTTGCTGGGGTTCTTTTGCTACTCTGTGAATTTAGCAAGTTTGCGGCTGTATTCTCAGACTTGCCTGCCAAAATCCTTTCTCACTGTGCAAGGTGTTCAGGTGTCAGTTTAGTGGCAGTAAGCTGAACCAGTGCACTGCAAGTGAGGACTAGGATTGTGGAGACTCTCCTTGTGTCTATTATTCCATCTCTGACCAAGGAGTTTACTGCCACACCCGTTGGTAACCCTTTAGGGTTTTACTGTTGTCCTTAGCAACGGCATTTCGGGTTCTCTACGTATTAAAACACAACATCTCGCTTCTTTCCATCTGAGCATTCCTTATACTAGGGAGACACCCAGTTTCTTAGACTCTGGGCTTCTCTGTTCACTTTGTGTTGATTTTGTTACCCTATCACCTTCTGTGTACGTAATGTCATATTCCCCAGTCTGTCTGTGAGTTCATTTGTTTTGCATCCCTCTCCGTTCAGACACCAGTACATTCCTGCAGGCACTGGTGTGCATAACACCAGGATGAGGATATGGGTGTTGCTGGCGCTGGGGAGGAAATTGACAAGGAGGATTCTGATGGTGAGGTGGTTTGTTTAAGTCAGGCACCCGGGGAGACACCTGTTGTCCGTGGGACGAATATGGCCATTGACATGCCTCATCAAAATACAAAAATAATCAGCTCTTCTGTGTGGAATTATTTCAACACAAATGCGGACAACAGGTGTCAAGCCGTGTGTTGCCTTTGTCAAGCTGTAATAAGTAGGGGTAAGGACGTTAACCACCTAGGAACATCCTCCCTTATACGTCACCTGGACCACATTCATCAGAAGTCAGTGACAAGTTCAAAAACATTGGGTGACAGCGGAAGGAGTCCACTGACAACTAAATCCCTTCCTCTTGTAACCAAGCTCCTGCAAACCACACCACCAACTCCCTCAGTGTCAATTTCCTTCTTACACAGGAAAGCCAATAGTCCTGCAGGCCATGTCACTGGCAAGTCTGACGAGTCCTCTCCTGCCTGGGATTCCTCCGATGCATCCTTGAGTGTAACGCCTACTGCTGCTGGCGCTGCTGTTGTTGCTGCTGGGAGTCGATCGTCATCCCAGAGGGGAAGTCGGAAGACCACTTGTACTACTTCCAGTAAACAATTGACTGTCCAACAGTCCTTTGCGAGGAAGATGAAATATCACAGCAGTCATCCTGCTGCAAAGCGGATAACTCAGGCCTTGGCAGCCTGGGCGGTGAGAAACGTGGTTCCGGTATCCACCGTTAATTCAGAGGCAACTAGAGACTTGATTGAGGTACTGTGTCCCCGGTACCAAATACCATCTAGGTTCCATTTCTCTAGGCAGGCGATACCAAAAATGTACACAGACCTCAGAAAAAGAGTCACCAGTGTCCTAAAAAATGCAGTTGTACCCAATGTCCACTTAACCACGGACATGTGGACAAGTGGAGCAGGGCAGACTCAGGACTATATGACTGTGACAGCCCACTGGGTAGATGTATTACCTCCCGCAGCAAGAACAGCAGCAGCGGCACCAGTAGCAGCATCTCGCAAATGCCAACTCGTTCCTAGGCAGGCTACGCTTTGTATCACCGCTTTCCAGAAGAGGCACACAGCTGACAACCTCTTACGGAAACTGAGGAACATCCTCGCAGAATGGCTTACCCCAATTGGACTCTCCTGGGGATTTGTGACATCGGACAACGCCACCAATATTGTGCGTGCATTACATCTGGGCAAATTCCAGCACGTCCCATGTTTTGCACATACATAGAATTTGGTGGTGCAGAATTATTTAAAAAACGACAGGGGCGTGCAAGAGATGCTGTCGGTGGCCCGAAGAATTGCGGGCCACTTTCGGCATTCAGCCACCGCGTGCCGAAGACTGGAGCACCACCAAATATTCCTGAACCTGCCCTGCCATCATCTGAAGCAAGAGGTGGTAACGAGGTGGAATTCAACCCTCTATATGCTTCAGAGGATGGAGGAGCAGCAAAAGGCCATTCAAGCCTATACATCTGCCCATGATATAGGCAAAGGAGGGGGAATGCACCTGACTAAAGCACAGTGGAGAATGATTTCAACGTTGTGCAAGGTTCTGTAACCCTTTGAACTTTCCACACGTGAAGTCAGTTCAGACACTGCCAGCCTGAGTCAGGTCATTCCCCTCATCAGGCTTTTGCAGAAGAAGCTGGAGACATTGAAGGAGGAGCTAAAACAGAGCGATTCCGCTAGGCATGTGGGACTTGTGGATGGAGCCCTTAATTCGCTTAACCAGGATTCACGGGTGGTCAATCTGTTGAAATCAGAGCACTACATTTTGGCCACCGTGCTCAATCCTAGATTTAAAACCTACGTTGTATCTCTCTTTCCGGAAGACACAAGTCTGCAGAGGTTCAAAGACCTGCTGGTGAGAAAATTGTCAAGTCAAGCGGAACGTGACCCGTCACCATCTCCTCCTTCACATTCTCCCGCAACTGGGGGTGCGAGGAAAAGGCTAAGAATTCCGAGCCCACCCGCTGGCGGTGATGCAGGGCAGTCTGGAGCAAGTGCTGACATCTGGTCCGGACTGAAGGACCTGCCAACGATTACTGACATGTCGTCTACTGTCACTGCATATGATTCTCTCACCATTGAAAGAATGGTGGAGGATTATATGAGTGACCGCATCCAAGTAGGCACGTCAGACAGTCCGTACGTATACTGGCAGGAAAAAGAGGCAATTTGGAGGCCCTTGCACAAACTGGCTTTATTCTACCTAAGTTGCCCTCCCTCCAGTGTGTACTCCGAAAGTGTTTAGTGCCGCCGCTCACCTTGTCAGCAATCGGCGTACAAGGTTACTTCCAGAAAATGTGGAGAAGATGATGTTCATCAAAATGAATTATAATCAATTCCTCCGTGGAGACATTCACCAGCAGCAATTGCCTCCACAAAGTACACAGGGACCTGAGATGGTGGATTCCAGTGGGGACGAATTAATAATCTATGAGGAGGGGAATGTACACAGTGAAAGGGGTGAGGAATCGGAGGATGATGATGAGGTGGACATCTTGCCTCTGTAGAGACAGTTTGTGCAAGGAGAGATTGATGGCTTCTTTTTTTGGTGGGGGCCCAAACCAACCAGTCATTTCAGTCACAGTCGTGTGGCAGACCCTGTCGCTGAAATGATGGGTTCGTTAAAGTGTGCATGTCCTGTTTATACAACATAAGGGTGAGTGGGAGGGCCCAAGGACAATTCCATCTTGCACTTCTTTTTTCTTTCATTTTTCTTTGCATCATGTGCTGTTTGGGGACAATTTTTTTAATCTGCCATCCTGTCTGACACTGCAGTGCCACTCCTAGATGGGCCAGGTGTTTGTGTCGGCCACTTGGGTTAGCTTAGTCACACAGCGACCTTGGTGCGCCTTTTTTTTAGAGATGAGCGGGTTCGGTTTCTCTGAATCCGAACCCGCCAGAACTTCATGGTTTTTTTCACGGGTCCGAGCAGACTCGGATCTTCCCGCCTTGCTCGGTTAACCCGAGCGCGCCCGAACGTCATCATGACGCTGTCGGATTCTCGCGAGGCTCGGATTCTATCGCGAGACTCGGATTCTATATAAGGAGCCGCGCGTCGCCGCCATTTTTCACACGTGCATTGAGATTGATAGGGAGAGGACGTGGCTGGCGTCCTCTCCATTTAGATTATAAGAGACTGAGAGAGATTTACTGGAGCTGACTAGGAGGAGTACTGTTACTGTAGAAGTGTAGAGACTGAGTGGAGAGAGTTTACTAGTGAGGACAGTGCAGTTTACTTTATAATCCGTTCTCTGCCTGAAAAAAGCGATACACAGCACACAGTGACTCAGTCACATACCATATCTGTGTGCACTGCTCAGGCTCAGGCCAGTGTGCTGCATCATCTATTATCTATATATAATATTATATATATCTGTCTGACTGCTCAGCTCACACAGCTTATAATTGTGGGGGAGACTGGGGAGCACTACTGCAGTGCCAGTTATAGGTTATAGCAGGAGCCAGGAGTACATAATATATTATATAGTGAGTGACCACCAGACACACAGTGCAGTTTATTTAATATATCCGTTCTCTGCCTGAAAAAAGCGATACACACAGTGACTCAGTCAGTCACATACCATATCTGTGTGCACTGCTCAGGCTCAGGCCAGTGTGCTGCATCATCTATTATCTATATATAATATTATATATATCTGTCTGACTGCTCAGCTCACACAGCTTATAATTGTGGGGGAGACTGGGGAGCACTACTGCAGTGCCAGTTATAGGTTATAGCAGGAGCCAGGAGTACATAATATATTATATAGTGAGTGACCACCAGACACACAGTGCAGTTTATTTAATATATCCGTTCTCTGCCTGAAAAAAGCGATACACACAGTGACTCAGTCAGTCACATACCATATCTGTGTGCACTGCTCAGGCTCAGGCCAGTGTGCTGCATCATCTATTATCTATATATAATATTATATATATCTGTCTGACTGCTCAGCTCACACAGCTTATAATTGTGGGGGAGACTGGGGAGCACTACTGCAGTGCCAGTTATAGGTTATAGCAGGAGCCAGGAGTACATAATATATTATATAGTGAGTGACCACCAGACACACAGTGCAGTTTATTTAATATATCCGTTCTCTGCCTGAAAAAAGCGATACACACAGTGACTCAGTCAGTCACATACCATATCTGTGTGCACTGCTCAGGCTCAGGCCAGTGTGCTGCATCATCTATATATATTATATATCTGTCTGACTGCTCAGCTCACACAGCTTATAATTGTGGGGGAGACTGGGGAGCACTACTGCAGTGCCAGTTATAGGTTATAGCAGGAGCCAGGAGTACATATTATATTAAAATTAAACAGTGCACACTTTTGCTGCAGGAGTGCCACTGCCAGTGTGACTGACCAGTGACCTGACCACACTGACCACCAGTATAGTTAGTAGTATACTTATATTGTGATTGCCTGAAAAAGTTAAACACTCGTCGTGTGACTTCACTTGTGTGGTTTTTTTTTTTTTATTCTATAAAAATAAAACTCATTCTGCTGACAGACAGTGTCCAGCAGGTCCGTCATTATATAATATATAATATATACACCTGTCCGGCTGCAGTAGTGATATATATATATTTTTTATATCATTTATCATCCAGTCGCAGCAGACACAGTACGGTAGTTCACGGCTGTGGCTACCTCTGTGTCTCTGCACTCGGCAGGCAGTCCGTCCATAATTGTAATACCACCTAACCGTGGATTTTTTTCATTCTTCTTTATACATACATAGTTACATAGACATCTTCTCTTTATCAACCAGTCTATATTAGCTGCAGACACAGTACAGTACGGTAGTTCACGGCTGTGGCTACCTCTGTGTCTGCACTCGGCAGGCAGTCCGTCCATAATTGTATACCACCTAACCGTGGATTTTTTTCAGTCTTCTTTATACATACATAGTTACATAGACATCTTCTCTTTATCAACCAGTCTATATTAGCTGCAGACACAGTACAGAACGGTAGTTCACGGCTGTGGCTACCTCTGTGTCTGCACTCGGCAGGCAGTCCATAATTGTATACCACCTAACCGTGGTTTTTTTTCATTCTTCTTTATACATACATAGTTACATAGACATCTTCTCATTATCAACCAGTCTATATTAGCTGCAGACACAGTACAGTACGGTAGTTCACGGCTGTGGCTACCTCTGTGTCTGCACTCGGCAGGCAGTCCGTCCATAATTGTATACCACCTAACCGTGGATTTTTTTCAGTCTTCTTTATACATACATAGTTACATAGACATCTTCTCTTTATCAACCAGTCTATATTAGCTGCAGACACAGTACAGAACGGTAGTTCACGGCTGTGGCTACCTCTGTGTCTGCAGTCGGCAGGCAGTCCATAATTGTATACTAGTATCCATCTCCATTGTTTACCTGAGGTGCCTTTTAGTTGTGCCTATTAAAATATGGAGAACAAAAATGTTGAGGTTCCAAAATTAGGGAAAGATCAAGATCCACTTCCACCTCGTGCTGAAGCTGCTGCCACTAGTCATGGCCGAGACGATGAAATGCCAGCAACGTCGTCTGCCAAGGCCGATGCCCAATGTCATAGTACAGAGCATGTCAAATCCAAAACACCAAATATCAGAAAAAAAAGGACTCCAAAACCTAAAATAAAATTGTCGGAGGAGAAGCGTAAACTTGCCAATATGCCATTTACCACACGGAGTGGCAAGGAACGGCTGAGGCCCTGGCCTATGTTCATGGCTAGTGGTTCAGCTTCACATGAGGATGGAAGCACTCAGCCTCTCGCTAGAAAAATGAAAAGACTCAAGCTGGCAAAAGCAGCACAGCAAAGAACTGTGCATTCTTCGAAATCCCAAATCCACAAGGAGAGTCCAATTGTGTCGGTTGCGATGCCTGACCTTCCCAACACTGGACGTGAAGAGCATGCGCCTTCCACCATTTGCACGCCCCCTGCAAGTGCTGGAAGGAGCACCCGCAGTCCAGTTCCTGATAGTCAGATTGAAGATGTCAGTGTTGAAGTACACCAGGATGAGGAGGATATGGGTGTTGCTGGCGCTGGGGAGGAAATTGACCAGGAGGATTCTGATGGTGAGGTGGTTTGTTTAAGTCAGGCACCCGGGGAGACACCTGTTGTCCGTGGGAGGAATATGGCCGTTGACATGCCAGGTGAAAATACCAAAAAAATCAGCTCTTCGGTGTGGAGGTATTTCACCAGAAATGCGGACAACAGGTGTCAAGCCGTGTGTTCCCTTTGTCAAGCTGTAATAAGTAGGGGTAAGGACGTTAACCACCTCGGAACATCCTCCCTTATACGTCACCTGCAGCGCATTCATAATAAGTCAGTGACAAGTTCAAAAACTTTGGGTGACAGCGGAAGCAGTCCACTGACCAGTAAATCCCTTCCTCTTGTAACCAAGCTCACGCAAACCACCCCACCAACTCCCTCAGTGTCAATTTCCTCCTTCCCCAGGAATGCCAATAGTCCTGCAGGCCATGTCACTGGCAATTCTGACGAGTCCTCTCCTGCCTGGGATTCCTCCGATGCATCCTTGCGTGTAACGCCTACTGCTGCTGGCGCTGCTGTTGTTGCCGCTGGGAGTCGATGGTCATCCCAGAGGGGAAGTCGTAAGCCCACTTGTACTACTTCCAGTAAGCAATTGACTGTTCAACAGTCCTTTGCGAGGAAGATGAAATATCACAGCAGTCATCCTACTGCAAAGCGGATAACTGAGGCCTTGACAACTATGTTGGTGTTAGACGTGCGTCCGGTATCCGCCGTTAGTTCACAGGGAACTAGACAATTTATTGAGGCAGTGTGCCCCCGTTACCAAATACCATCTAGGTTCCACTTCTCTAGGCAGGCGATACCGAGAATGTACACGGACGTCAGAAAAAGACTCACCAGTGTCCTAAAAAATGCAGTTGTACCCAATGTCCACTTAACCACGGACATGTGGACAAGTGGAGCAGGGCAGGGTCAGGACTATATGACTGTGACAGCCCACTGGGTAGATGTATGGACTCCCGCCGCAAGAACAGCAGCGGCGGCACCAGTAGCAGCATCTCGCAAACGCCAACTCTTTCCTAGGCAGGCTACGCTTTGTATCACCGCTTTCCAGAATACGCACACAGCTGAAAACCTCTTACGGCAACTGAGGAAGATCATCGCGGAATGGCTTACCCCAATTGGACTCTCCTGTGGATTTGTGGCATCGGACAACGCCAGCAATATTGTGTGTGCATTAAATATGGGCAAATTCCAGCACGTCCCATGTTTTGCACATACCTTGAATTTGGTGGTGCAGAATTTTTTAAAAAACAACAGGGGCGTGCAAGAGATGCTGTCGGTGGCCAGAAGAATTGCGGGACACTTTCGGCGTACAGGCACCACGTACAGAAGACTGGAGCACCACCAAAAACTACTGAACCTGCCCTGCCATCATCTGAAGCAAGAAGTGGTAACGAGGTGGAATTCAACCCTCTATATGCTTCAGAGGTTGGAGGAGCAGCAAAAGGCCATTCAAGCCTATACAATTGAGCACGATATAGGAGGTGGAATGCACCTGTCTCAAGTGCAGTGGAGAATGATTTCAACGTTGTGCAAGGTTCTGATGCCCTTTGATCTTGCCACACGTGAAGTCAGTTCAGACACTGCCAGCCTGAGTCAGGTCATTCCCCTCATCAGGCTTTTGCAGAAGAAGCTGGAGGCATTGAAGAAGGAGCTAAAAGGGAGCGATTCCGCTAGGCATGTGGGACTTGTGGATGCAGCCCTTAATTCGCTTAACAAGGATTCACGGGTGGTCAATCTGTTGAAATCAGAGCACTACATTTTGGCCACCGTGCTTGATCCTAGATTTAAAGCCTACCTTGGATCTCTCTTTCCGGCAGACACAAGTCTGCTGGGGTTGAAAGACCTGCTGGTGACAAAATTGTCAAGTCAAGCGGAACGCGACCTGTCAACATCTCCTCCTTCACATTCTCCCGCAACTGGGGGTGCGAGGAAAAGGCTCAGAATTCCGAGCCCACCCGCTGGCGGTGATGCAGGGCAGTCTGGAGCGACTGCTGATGCTGACATCTGGTCCGGACTGAAGGACCTGACAACGATTACGGACATGTCGTCTACTGTCACTGCATATGATTCTCTCAACATTGATAGAATGGTGGAGGATTATATGAGTGACCGCATCCAAGTAGGCACGTCACACAGTCCGTACTTATACTTGCAGGAAAAAGAGGCAATTTGGAGGCCCTTGCACAAACTGGCTTTATTCTACCTAAGTTGCCCTCCCACAAGTGTGTACTCCGAAAGAGTGTTTAGTGCCGCCGCTCACCTTGTCAGCAATCGGCGTACGAGGTTACATCCAGAAAATGTGGAGAAGATGATGTTCATTAAAATGAATTATAATCAATTCCTCCGCGGAGACATTGACCAGCAGCAATTGCCTCCACAAAGTACACAGGGAGCTGAGATGGTGGATTCCAGTGGGGACGAATTGATAATCTGTGAGGAGGGGGATGTACACGGTGATATATCGGAGGGTGAAGATGAGGTGGACATCTTGCCTCTGTAGAGCCAGTTTGTGCAAGGAGAGATTAATTGCTTCTTTTTTGGGGGGGGTCCAAACCAACCCGTCATATCAGTCACAGTCGTGTGGCAGACCCTGTCACTGAAATGATGGGTTGGTTAAAGTGTGCATGTCCTGTTTTGTTTATACAACATAAGGGTGGGTGGGAGGGCCCAAGGACAATTCCATCTTGCACCTCTTTTTTCTTTTCTTTTTCTTTGCATCATGTGCTGATTGGGGAGGGTTTTTTGGAAGGGACATCCTGCGTGACACTGCAGTGCCACTCCTAAATGGGCCCGGTGTTTGTGTCGGCCACTAGGGTCGCTAATCTTACTCACACAGTCAGCTACCTCATTGCGCCTCTTTTTTTCTTTGCGTCATGTGCTGTTTGGGGAGGGTTTTTTGGAAGGGACATCCTGCGTGACACTGCAGTGCCACTCCTAGATGGGCCCGGTGTTTGTGTCGGCCACTAGGGTCGCTAATCTTACTCACACAGCTACCTCATTGCGCCTCTTTTTTTCTTTGCGTCATGTGCTGTTTGGGGAGGGTTTTTTGGAAGGGACATCCTGCGTGACACTGCAGTGCCACTCCTAGATGGGCCCAGTGTTTGTGTCGGCCACTAGGGTCGCTAATCTTACTCACACAGCTACCTCATTGCGCCTCTTTTTTTCTTTGCGTCATGTGCTGTTTGGGGAGGGTTTTTTGGAAGGGACATCCTGCGTGACACTGCAGTGCCACTCCTAGATGGGCCCGGTGTTTGTGTCGGCCACTAGGGTCGCTTATCTTACTCACACAGCGACCTCGGTGCAAATTTTAGGACTAAAAATAATATTGTGAGGTGTGAGGTATTCAGAATAGACTGAAAATGAGTGTAAATTATGGTTTTTGAGGTTAATAATACTTTGGGATCAAAATGACCCCCAAATTCTATGATTTAAGCTGTTTTTTAGTGTTTTTTGAAAAAAACACCCGAATCCAAAACACACCCGAATCCGACAAAAAAAATTCGGTGAGGTTTTGCCAAAACGCGGTCGAACCCAAAACACGGCCGCGGAACCGAACCCAAAACCCGAAAAATTTCAGGCGCTCATCTCTACTTTTTTTTTCTTTGCATCATGTGCTGTTTGGGGACAATTTTTTTGAAATGCCATCCTGCCTGACACTGCAGTGCCACTCCTAGATGGGCCAGGTGTTTGTGTCGGCCACTTGTGTTGCTTAGCTTAGTCACACAGCGACCTCATTGCGCCTCTTTTTTTCTTTGCATCATGTGCTGTTTGGGGACTATTTTTTTGAAGTGCCATCCTGTCTGACACTGCAATGCCACTCCTAGATGGGCCAGTTGTTTGTGTGGGCCACTTGGGTCGCTTACAGGCCCGGCGACAGGGGGGGTCAAAGGGGACACCCGTCCCGGGCCCCGTCGTTGTGAGGGGCCCCGAGGTCCAGGCAGTGTAAATAATTATATATTGCTCCCGGCATCGCGGCAGCCGCTGGCCGCCCGCTGTGTGGTTGCGTTTTTTTTTTTATTCAACACACGCGCCCCCCCAGCCCTCCGGAGTCCTGTGTTCACTCTTCAGTGCCCCCAGCCCCCCCCCCCCCAGGTCACTGTCATCCGTTCAGCCAGTCCCCGGCCGTGCCGTGTAGTGTACTGACGTTGCACCGCGCACCAGTCACACAGCAGGAAGCTCGTCCGGACCGCCCCTCCAGTGTCTCACCGCACGCGGCCTCCCTGTCTCTGCTGTGTGAGTGAGGAGCTGGACGGAGCGCCGAGCAGGAGCGGCCCGGGACACAGTACTGCAGCGGGACTTGACGAGGCGAGCCTGGTCAATGAGCGCCGCGGAGCCGGAGGCTGTGTCACTGTCAGTGTCAGTGTGTTGCTGCTGCAGCCTGCTGGTAAGGCTTTTATCACTTCATGCATCATGTATAGGACTTTAGGATTGGTTTGGGGCGGAATGCAGGCGGGCACATTCTGCACATTATGCATGCATGTGCATGTCAGATGAGAGCAGAATGTCTGTGCTGTGGTAGTGGACGCAGATAGGATCCCGGCGGCCGGAATCCTGGCTGTCAGCATACCGAAGCCGGGATCCCGGCTGCCAGAATGCCGGCAGGCGGCCCAGGCATATCGGTGTCGGCATGCTGGGGGCAAGGGGGGTTGGGCGGGGGAGGGGGGGGGCCACAGAGATGTCAGTGTACCGGGCCCCAAGATTTCTGTTGCCGGCCCTGGTCGCTTAGCTTAGTCACACAGCTACCTCATTGTGCCTCTTTTTTTCTTTGCATCATGTGCTGTTTGGGGACAATTTTTTTAATCTGCCATCCTGCCTGACACTGCAGTGCCACTCCTAGATGGGCCAGGTGTTTGTGTCGGCCACTTGGGTCGCTTAGCTTAGTCACACAGCGACCTTTATGCGCCTCTTTTTTTCTTTGCATCATGTGCTGTTTGGGGACAATTTTTTTGAAGTGCCATCCTGCCTGACACTGCAGTGCCACTCCTAAATGGGCCAGGTGTTTGTGTCGGCCACTTGTGTTGCTTAGCTTAGTCACACAGCGACCTTGGTGCGCCTCTTTTTTTCTTTGCATCATGTGCTGTTTGGGGACAATTTTTTTGAAGTGCCATCCTGCCTGACACTGCAGTGCCACTCCTAGATGGGCCAGGTGTTTGTTTCGGCCACTTGGGTCGCTTAGCTTAGTCACACAGCGACCTTGGTGCGCCTCTTTTTTTCTTTGCATCATGTGCTGTTTGGGGACAATTTTTTTAATCTGCCATCCTGCCTGACACTGCAGTGCCACTCCTAGATGGGCCAGGTGTTTGTGTCGGCCACTTGTGTTGCTTAGCTTAGTCACACAGCGACCTCACTGCGCCTCTTTTTTTCTTTGCATCATGTGCTGTTTGGGGACTATTTTTTTGAAGTGCCATCCTGTCTGACACTGCAATGCCACTCCTAGATGGGCCAGGTGTTTGTGTCGGCCACTTGGGTCGCTTAGCTTAGTCACACAGCTACCTCATTGCGCCTCTTTTTTTCTTTGCAACATGTGCTGTTTGGGGACAATTTTTTTAATCTACCATCCTGCCTGACACTGCTGTGCCACTCCTAGATGGGCCAGGTGTTTGTGTCGGCCACTTGGGTCGCTTAGCTTATCCATCCAGCGACCTTGGTGCAAATTTTAGGACTAAAAATAATATTGTGAGGTGTGAGGTGTTCAGAATAGACTGAAAATGAGTGTAAATTATGGTTATTGAGGTTAATAATACTATGGGATCAAAATTACCCCCAAATTCTATGATTTAAGCTGTTTTTGAGGGTTTATTGTAAAAAAAAAAACGAATCCAAAACACACCCGAATCCGACAAAAAATTTTCAGGGAGGTTTTGCCAAAACGCGTCCGAATCCAAAACACGGCCGCGGAACCAAATCCAAAACCAAAACACAAAACCCGAAAAATGTCCGGTGCACATCACTAATATATATATATATATATATATATATATATATATAATTCCTGAAAAAGTCCACACTCCCATCAATCGGTCCATAAATTAGGGGTGCTCCTCAAGATAGCCCCAAAAGGCTTCACATATACCAGGTGTAAGAGACCAAAAAGCTCTCAAATGAGGGCACTCACCAGTCCAATAGATTAAAAGGCTTTATTAATTCATCACAGTCATCAGTACAGTGTCGACGTTTCGACCTATAAGGTCTTTTTCAAGACAGTCACCAAAGACATCCAGACAGCATGCCAGCTACCAGTATGTATATATATATATATGCACACACAGTTATGTCCTTCCTCATCCTTGCTGCAATGTGTTGGCATATGCGCTGGCGTCGCAGTAACGGTATTCGCACCTGCCTGCAAATAGTTGTTGGTGTCTATGTACCAATGCATTCCTAATGGATGCGGGTGTGTACACACAGCTGTGAGCACTATCTTTATGATTGCATTGTCGCAAATAGCCGCATCTGCTGCAAGGATGAGGGAGGACACAAATAAATATATATATATATATATATATATATATATATATATAGTCTACAGTGTAGTCTTCAGGGGAGAGGGTCTAAAAAACAAATGTACTGTATCAACCATATTTAATTCATTTGAATTATATAAACTTAAACATCCCATAATAAATAGATACATACATATATAATAAATCCAGCAGTAGACAGAATTAAGCTTTTTAAGCACATGTTCTCCCACATCCTGTTAAGACTAGAGATGTGCACTTGAAATTTTTCGGGTTTTGTGTTTTGGTTTTGGGTTCGGTTCCGCGGCCGTGTTTTGGGTTCGACCGCGTTTTGGCAAAACCTCACCGAATTTTTTTTGTCGGATTCGGGTGTGTTTTGGATTCGGGTGTTTTTTTCAAAAAACACTAAAAAACAGCTTAAATCATAGAATTTGGGGGTCATTTTGATCCCAAAGTATTATTAACCTCAAAAACCATAATTTCCACTCATTTTCAGTCTATTCTGAACACCTCACACCTCACAATATTATTTTTAGTCCTAAAATTTGCACCGAGGTCGCTGGATGACTAAGCTAAGCGACCCTAGTGGCCGACACAAACACCTGGCCCATCTAGGAGTGGCACTGCAGTGTCACGCAGGATGGCCCTTCCAAAAAACACTCCCCAAACAGCACATGACGCAAAGAAAAAAAGAGGCGCAATGAGGTAGCTGTGTGAGTAAGCTAAGCGACCCTAGTGGCCGACACAAACACCTGGCCCATCTAGGAGTGGCACTGCAGTGTCACGCAGGATGGCCCTTCCAAAAAACACTCCCCAAACAGCACATGACGCAAAGAAAAAAAGAGGCGCAATGAGGTAGCTGTGTGAGTAAGCTAAGCGACCCTAGTGGCCGACACAAACACCTGGCCCATCTAGGAGTGGCACTGCAGTGTCACGCAGGATGGCCCTTCCAAAAAACACTCCCCAAACAGCACATGACGCAAAGAAAAAAAGAGGCGCAATGAGGTAGCTGTGTGAGTAAGATAAGCGACCCTAGTGGCCGACACAAACACCTGGCCCATCTAGGAGTGGCACTGCAGTGTCACGCAGGATGGCCCTTCCAAAAAACACTCCCCAAACAGCACATGACGCAAAGAAAAAAAGAGGCGCAATGAGGTAGCTGTGTGAGTAAGATAAGCGACCCTAGTGGCCGACACAAATACCTGGCCCTTCTAGGAGTGGCACTGCAGTGTCACGCAGGATGGCCCTTCCAAAAAACACTCCCCAAACAGCACATGACGCAAAGAAAAAAAGAGGCGCAATGAGGTAGCTGTGTGAGTAAGATAAGCGACCCTAGTGGCCGACACAAACACCTGGCCCATCTAGGAGTGGCACTGCAGTGTCACGCAGGATGGCCCTTCCAAAAAACACTCCCCAAACAGCACATGACGCAAAGAAAAAAAGAGGCGCAATGAGGTAGCTGTGTGAGTAAGATAAGCGACCCTAGTGGCCGACACAAACACCTGGCCCATCTAGGAGTGGCACTGCAGTGTCACGCAGGATGGCCCTTCAAAAAAATACTCCCCAAACAGCACATGACGCAAAGAAAAATGAAAGAAAAAAGAGGTGCAAGATGGAATTGTCCTTGGGCCCTCCCACCCACCCTTATGTTGTATAAACAGGACATGCACACTTTAACCAACCCATCATTTCAGTGACAGGGTCTGCCACACGACTGTGACTGAAATGATGGGTTGGTTTGGACCCCCACCAAAAAAGAAGCAATTAATCTCTCCTTGCACAAACTGGCTCTACAGAGGCAAGATGTCCACCTCATCATCATCCTCCGATATATCACCGTGTACATCCCCCTCCTCACAGATTATCAATTCGTCCCCACTGGAATCCACCATCTCAGCTCCCTGTGTACTTTGTGGAGGCAATTGCTGCTGGTCAATGTCTCCACGGAGGAATTGATTATAATTCATTTTAATGAACATCATCTTCTCCACATTTTCTGGAAGTAACCTCGTACGCCGATTGCTGACAAGGTGAGCGGCGGCACTAAACACTCTTTCGGAGTACACACTTGTGGGAGGGCAACTTAGGTAGAATAAAGCCAGTTTGTGCAAGGGCCTCCAAATTGCCTCTTTTTCCTGCCAGTATAAGTACGGACTGTCTGACGTGCCTACTTGGATGCGGTCACTCATATAATCCTCCACCATTCTTTCAATAGGGAGAGAATCATATGCAGTGCCAGTAGACGACATGTCCGTAATCGTTGGCAGGTCCTTCAGTCCGGACCAGATGTCAGCATCAGCAGTCGCTCCAGACTGCCCTGCATCACCGCCAGCGGGTGGGCTCGGAATTCTGAGCCTTTTCCTCGCACCCCCAGTTGCGGGAGAATGTGAAGGAGGAGATGTTGACAGGTCGCGTTCCGCTTGACTTGACAATTTTCTCACCAGCAGGTCTTTGAACCCCAGCAGACTTGTGTGTGCCGGAAAGAGAGATCCAAGGTAGGTTTTAAATCTAGGATCGAGCACGGTGGCCAAAATGTAGTGCTCTGATTTAACAGATTGACCACCCGTGAATCCTTGTTAAGCGAATTAAGGGCTCCATCTACAAGTCCCACATGCCTAGCGGAATCGCTCTGTGTTAGCTCCTCCTTCAATGTCTCCAGCTTCTTCTGCAAAAGCCTGATGAGGGGAATGACCTGACTCAGGCTGGCAGTGTCTGAACTGACTTCACGTGTGGCAAGTTCAAAGGGCAGCAGAACCTTGCACAACGTTGAAATCATTCTCCACTGCGCTTGAGACAGGTGCATTCCACCTCCTATATCATGCTCAATTGTATAGGCTTGAATGACCTTTTGCTGCTCCTCCAACCTCTGAAGCATATATAGGGTTGAATTACACCTCGTTACCACTTCTTGCTTCAGATGATGGCAGGGCAGGTTCAGGCGTTTTTGGTGGTGCTCCAGTCTTCTGTACGTGGTGCCTGTACGCCGAAAGTGTCCCGCAATTGTTCTGGCCACCGACAGCATCTCTTGCACGCCCCTCTCGTTTTTTAAATAATTCTGCACCACCAAATTCAAGGTATGTGCAAAACATGGGACGTGCTGGAATTTGCCCATATTTAATGCACACACAATATTGCTGGCGTTGTCCGATGCCACAAATCCACAGGAGAGTCCAATTGGGGTAAGCCATTCCGCGATGATCTTCCTCAGTTGCCGTAAGAGGTTTTCAGCTGTGTGCGTATTCTGGAAACCGGTGATACAAAGCGTAGCCTGCCTAGGAAAGAGTTGGCATTTGCGAGATGCTGCTACTGGTGCCACCGCTGCTGTTCTTGCGGCGGGAGTCCATACATCTACCCAGTGGGCTGTCACAGTCATATAGTCCTGACCCTGCCCTGCTCCACTTGTCCACATGTCCGTGGTTAAGTGGACATTGGGTACAACTGCATTTTTTAGGACACTGGTGAGTCTTTTTCTGACATCCGTGTACATTCTCGGTATCGCCTGCCTAGAGAAGTGGAACCTAGATGGTATTTGGTAACGGGGGCACACTACCTCAAGAAATTGTCTAGTTCCCTGTGAACTAACGGCGGATACCGGACGCACGTCTAACACCAACATAGTTGTCAAGGCCTCAGTTATCCGCTTTGCAACAGGATGACTGCTGTGATATTTCATCTTCCTCGCAAAGGACTGTTGGACAGTCAATTGCTTGGTGGAAGTAGTAAAAGTGGGCTTACGACTTCCCCTCTGGGATGACCATCGACTCCCAGCAGCAACAACAGCAGCGCCAGCAGCAGTAGGCGTTACACGCAAGGATGCATCGGAGGAATCCCAGGCAGGAGAGGACTCGTCAGAATTGCCAGTGACATGGCCTGCAGGACTATTGGCATTCCTGGGGAAGGAGGAAATTGACACTGAGGGAGTTGGTGGGGTGGTTTGCGTGAGCTTGGTTACAAGAGGAAGGGATTTACTGGTCAGTGGACTGCTTCCGCTGTCGTCCAAAGTTTTTGAACTTGTCACTGACTTATTATGAATGCGCTGCAGGTGACGTATAAGGGAGGATGTTCCGAGGTGGTTAACGTCCTTACCCCTACTTATTACAGCTTGACAAAGGCAACACACGGCTTGACAAATGTTGTCCGCATTTCTGTTGAAATACTTCCACACCGAAGAGCTGATTTTTTTGGTATTTTCACCAGGCATGTCAATGGCCATATTCCTCCCATGGAAAACAGGTGTCTCCCCGGGTGCCTGACTTAAACAAACCACCTCACCATCAGAATCCTCCTGGTCAATTTCCTCCCCAGCGCCAGCAACACCCATATCCTCCTCATCCTGGTGTACTTCAACACTGACATCTTCAATCTGACTATCAGGAACTGGACTGCGGGTGCTCCTTCCAGCACTTGCAGGGGGCGTGCAAATGGTGGAAGGCGCATGCTCTTCACGTCCAGTGTTGGGAAGGTCAGGCATCGCAACCGACACAATTGGACTCTCCTTGTGGATTTGGGATTTCGAAGAACGCACAGTTCTTTGCTGTGCTTTTGCCAGCTTGAGTCTTTTCATTTTTCTAGCGAGAGGCTGAGTGCTTCCATCCTCATGTGAAGCTGAACCACTAGCCATGAACATAGGCCAGGGCCTCAGCCGTTCCTTGCCACTCCGTGTGGTAAATGGCATATTGGCAAGTTTACGCTTCTCCTCCGACAATTTTATTTTAGATTTTTGAGTCCTTTTTTTACTGATATTTGGTGTTTTGGATTTTACATGCTCTGTACTATGACATTGGGCATCGGCCTTGGCAGACGACGTTGCTGGCATTTCATCGTCTCGGCCATGACTAGTGGCAGCAGCTTCAGCACGAGGTGGAAGTCGATCTTGATCTTTCCCTATTTTTGGAACCTCAACATTTTTGTTCTCCATATTTTAATAGGCACAACTAAAAGGCACCTCAGGTAAACAATGGAGAAGGATGGATACTAGTATACTTATGGATGACGAGCGACTGCCGACACAGAGGTAGCTACAGCCGTGGACTACTGTACTGTGTCTGCTGCTAATATAGACTGGATGATAATGAGATAAAATTAAAATATATATATATATCACACTAGTACTGCAGCCGGACAGGTATATATTATGTAATGACGGACCTGCTGGACACTGTCTGTCAGCACTGCAGACTCCTAAAGTAAGCTACTAGTATCAAGAAGATAGAAAAAAAAAACACGGGTAGGTGGTATACAATTATGGATGGACGAGCGACTGCCGACACAGAGGTAGCTACAGCCGTGGACTACCGTACTGTGTCTGCTGCTAATATAGACTGGATGATAATGAGATAAAATTAAAATATATATATATATATATATATATATATATATCACACTAGTACTGCAGCCGGACAGGTATATATTATGTAATGACGGACCTGCTGGACACTGTCTGTCAGACTCAGCACTGCAGACTCCTAAAGTAAGCTACTAGTATCAAGAAGATAGAAAAAAAAAAAACCACGGGTAGGTGGTATACAATTATGGATGGACGAGCGACTGCCGACACAGAGGTAGCTACAGCCGTGGACTACCGTACTGTGTCTGCTGCTAATATAGACTGGATGATAATGAGATAAAATTAAAATATATATATATATATATATCACACTAGTACTGCAGCCGGACAGGTATATATTATGTAATGACGGACCAGCTGGACACTGTCTGTCAGACTCAGCACTGCAGACTCCTAAAGTAAGCTACTAGTATCAAGAAGATAGAAAAAAAAAAAACCACGGGTAGGTGGTATACAATTATGGATGGACGAGCGACTGCCGACACAGATGTAGCTACAGCCGTGGACTACCGTACTGTGTCTGCTGCTAATATAGACTGGATGATAATGAGATAAAATTAAAATATATATATCACACTAGTACTGCAGCCGGACAGGTATATATTATGTAATGACGGACCTGCTGGACACTGTCTGTCAGCACTGCAGACTCCTAAAGTAAGCTACTAGTATCAAGAAAATAGAAAAAAAAAAAAACCACGGGTAGGTGGTATACAATTATGGATGGACGAGCGACTGCCGACACAGAGGTAGCTACAGCCGTGGACTACCATACTGTGTCTGCTGCTAATATAGACTGGATGATAATGAGATAAAATTAAAATATATATATATATCACACTAGTACTGCAGCCGGACAGGTATATATTATGTAATGACGGACCTGCTGGACACTGTCTGTCAGACTCAGCACTGCAGACTCCTAAAGTAAGCTACTAGTATCAAGAAGATAGAAAAAAAAAACCACCACGGGTAGGTGGTATACAATTATGGATGGACGAGCGACTGCCGACACAGAGGTAGCTACAGCCGTGGACTACCGTACTGTGTCTGCTGCTAATATAGACTGGATGATAACGAGATAAAATTAAAATATATATATCACACTAGTACTGCAGCCGGACAGGTATATATTATGTAATGTCGGACCTGCTGGACACTGTCTGCAAAATGCATTTATAAAAACACCACACGACGAGTGTTTAACTTTTTCAGGCAGACAATCACAATATACTGGTGGTCAGCAGACAATCACAATACTG
This sequence comes from Pseudophryne corroboree, assembly GCF_028390025.1. Classification (NCBI taxonomy): domain Eukaryota; kingdom Metazoa; phylum Chordata; class Amphibia; order Anura; family Myobatrachidae; genus Pseudophryne; species Pseudophryne corroboree. Next base: position 171,274,164 of record NC_086448.1, on the reverse strand, counting down.
GTGGTCAGTGGTCACTGGTCAGTCACACTGGCAGTGGCACTCTGGCAGCAAAAGTGTGCACTGTACTTAAAATATGTACTCCTGCTATAACTGCTCCCCAGTCTCCCCCACAATTAAGCTGTGTGAGCAGTGAGCACTCAGCACAGTCAGATAATGATATACAGTATTACATATGATGCAGCACACTGGGCTGAGCACAGATATGGTATGTGACTGTGTCACACTGTGTATCGTTTTTTTTCAGGCAGAGAACGGATTAATTAAACTGGTGGTCACTGGTCACACTATCAGCAGCAAGTAGTACTCCTCCTAATAAGATGCTCCCCAAAATTTGTGTCTCTCTCTAGTACTCTAGTCTAAACGGAGAGGACGCCAGCCACGTCCTCTCCCTATCAATCTCAATGCACGTGTGAAAATGGCGGCGACGCGCGGCTCCTTATATAGAATCCGAGTCTCGCGATAGAATACGAGCCTCGCGAGAATCCGACAGCGGGATGATGACGTTCGGGCGCGCTCGGGTTAACCGAGCAAAGCGGGAAGATCCGAGTCGCTCGGCCCCGTGTAAAAAAAACTGAAGTTCGGGCGGGTTTGGATTCCGAGGAACCGAACCCGCTCATCTCTAGTTAAGACCCCAGAGCTTTCCAGTCTGCTGTGCTGATTGAACTCACAGATGACACATACAGTACAGTAGACTTGGTAGAAATTGCTGTCATTGGACATGTGCAGCAACTCCATTTTGCACCTTATACTTTATGTTGTGCCTGCAGTTCTAATAGAATCATTGTATATACTGCTACTATTATGCTTATGGTTTGAGCCACTGGCCGTGCCAGGAAAATGGTGGTGATGGGCGGTTGCTGAACAACTGGAAACTCCTTATCAGCTACTGTATATTAGAGATGAACGGGTTCGGTTTCTTTGAATCCGAACCCGCACGAACTTCACTTTTTTTTCCACGGGTCCGAGCGACTCGGATCTTCCCGCCTTGCTCGGTTAACCCGAGCGCGCCCGAACGTCATCATGACGCTGTCGGATTCTCGCGAGGCTCGGATTCTATCGCGAGACTCGGATTCTATATAAGGAGCCGCGCGTCGCCGCCATTTTCACTCGTGCATTGAGATTGATAGGGAGAGGACGTGTCTGGCGTCCTCTCCATTAGAATAGAGATAGATAGATTAGATAGAGAGAGATTGTGCAGAGTCGCAGACAGAGTTAGTTTACCACAGTCAGTGACCAGTGCAGTTGCTAGTTAACTTTTATTTAATATAATATATCCGTTCACTTCTCTCTGCTATATCCGTTCTCTGCCTGAAAAAAAAAACGATACACAGCACAGTCAGTCACACAGTGTGACTCAGTCTGTGTGCACTCAGCTCAGCCCAGTGTGCTGCACAGTCATCAATGTATAAATTAAAAGCTTATAATTAATTGTGGGGGAGACTGGGGAGCACTGCAGGTTGTTAGCAGGAGCCAGGAGTACAATTATATTAATTAACAGTGCACACTTTTGCTGCAGGAGTGGTGACCAGTGCCTGACCACCAGTATAGTATTGTTGTATACTACTAATATCTCTTTAAATATCAACCAGTCTATATTAGCAGCAGACACAGTACAGTGCGGTAGTTCACGGCTGTGGCTACCTCTGTGTCGGCACACGGCAGGCAGTCCGTCCGACCAGAATTGTATTATTTATTATTATATACCTACCACCTAACCGTGGTTTTTTTTTCATTCTTTATACCGTCATAGTGTCATCCTAATTGTTACGAGTATACTACTATCTCTTTATCAACCAGTGTACAGTGCGGTAGTTCACGGCTGTGGCTACCTCTGTGTCGGCACACGGCAGGCAGTCCGTCCGACCAGAATTGTATTATTTATTATTATATACCTACCACCTAACCGTGGTTTTTTTTTCATTCTTTATACCGTCATAGTGTCATCCTAATTGTTACGAGTATACTACTATCTCTTTATCAACCAGTGTACAGTGCGGTAGTTCACGGCTGTGGCTACCTCTGTGTCGGCACACGGCAGGCAGTCCGTCCGACCAGAATTGTATTATTTATTATTATATACCTACCACCTAACCGTGGTTTTTTTTTTCATTCTTTATACCGTCATAGTGTCATCCTAATTGTTACGAGTATACTACTATCTCTTTATCAACCAGTGTACAGTGCGGTAGTTCACGGCTGTGGCTACCTCTGTGTCGGCACACGGCAGGCAGTCCGTCCGACCAGAATTGTATTATTTATTATTATATACCTACCACCTAACCGTGGTTTTTTTTTCATTCTTTATACCGTCATAGTGTCATCCTAATTGTTACGAGTATACTACTATCTCTTTATCAACCAGTGTACAGTGCGGTAGTTCACGGCTGTGGCTACCTCTGTGTCAGCACACGGCAGGCAGTCCGTCCGACCAGAATTGTATTATTTATTATTATATACCTACCACCTAACCGTGGTTTTTTTTTCATTCTTTATACCGTCATAGTGTCATCCTAATTGTTACGAGTATACTACTATCTCTTTATCAACCAGTGTACAGTGCGGTAGTTCACGGCTGTGGCTACCTCTGTGTCGGCAGTCGGCAGGCAGTCCGTCCATCCATAATTGTATTATTATTATAATATATACCACCTAACCGTGGTTTTTTTTTCATTCTTTATACCGTCATAGTGTCATACTAGTTGTTACGAGTATACTACTATCTCTTTATCAACCAGTGTACAGTGCGGTAGTTCACGGCTGTGGCTACCTCTGTGTCGGCAGTCGGCAGGCAGTCCGTCCATCCATAATTGTATTATTATTATAATATATACCACCTAACTGTGGTTTTTTTTTCATTCTTTATACCGTCGTCATAGTGTCATACTAGTTGTTACGAGTATACTACTATCTCTTTATCAACCAGTGTACAGTGCGGTAGTTCACGGCTGTGGCTACCTCTGTGTCGGCAGTCGGCAGGCAGTCCGTCCATCCATAATTGTATTATTATTATAATATATACCACCTAACCGTGGTTTTTTTTTCATTCTTTATACCGTCGTCATAGTGTCATACTAGTTGTTACGAGTATACTACTATCTCTTTATCAACCAGTGTACAGTGCGGTAGTTCACGGCTGTGGCTACCTCTGTGTCGGCAGTCGGCAGGCAGTCCGTCCATCCATAATTGTATTATTATTATAATATATACCACCTAACCGTGGTTTTTTTTTCATTCTTTATACCGTCGTCATAGTGTCATACTAGTTGTTACGAGTATACTACTATCTCTTTATCAACCAGTGTACAGTGCGGTAGTTCACGGCTGTGGCTACCTCTGTGTCGGCAGTCGGCAGGCAGTCCGTCCATCCATAATTGTATTATTATTATAATATATACCACCTAACCGTGGTTTTTTTTTCATTCTTTATACCGTCGTCATAGTGTCATACTAGTTGTTACGAGTATACTACTATCTCTTTATCAACCAGTGTACAGTGCGGTAGTTCACGGCTGTGGCTACCTCTGTGTCGGCAGTCGGCAGGCAGTCCGTCCATCCATAATTGTATTATTATTATAATATATACCACCTAACCGTGGTTTTTTTATACCACCTAACCGTGGCAGTCCGTCCATAATTGTATACTAGTATCCAATCCATCCATCTCCATTGTTTACCTGAGGTGCCTTTTAGTTCTGCCTATAAAATATGGAGAACAAAAAAGTTGAGGTTCCAAAATTAGGGAAAGATCAAGATCCACTTCCACCTCGTGCTGAAGCTGCTGCCACTAGTCATGGCCGAGACGATGAAATGCCAGCAACGTCGTCTGCCAAGGCCGATGCCCAATGTCATAGTACAGAGCATGTCAAATCCAAAACACCAAATATCAGAAAAAAAAGGACTCCAAAACCTAAAATAAAATTGTCGGAGGAGAAGCGTAAACTTGCCAATATGCCATTTACCACACGGAGTGGCAAGGAACGGCTGAGGCCCTGGCCTATGTTCATGGCTAGTGGTTCAGCTTCACATGAGGATGGAAGCACTCAGCCTCTCGCTAGAAAACTGAAAAGACTCAAGCTGGCAAAAGCACCGCAAAGAACTGTGCGTTCTTTGAAATCCCAAATCCACAAGGAGAGTCCAATTGTGTCGTTTGCGATGCCTGACCTTCCCAACACTGGACGTGAAGAGCATGCGCCTTCCACTATTTGCATGCCCCCTGCAAGTGCTGGAAGGAGCACCCGCAGTCCAGTTCCTGATAGTCAGATTGAAGATGTCAGTGTTGAAGTACACCAGGATGAGGAGGATATGGGTGTTGCTGGCGCTGGGGAGGAAATTGACCAGGAGGATTCTGATGGTGAGGTGGTTTGTTTAAGTCAGGCACCCGGGGAGACACCTGTTGTCCGTGGGAGGAATATGGCCGTTGACATGCCAGGTGAAAATACCAAAAAAATCAGCTCTTCGGTGTGGAGGTATTTCACCAGAAATGCGGACAACAGGTGTCAAGCCGTGTGTTCCCTTTGTCAAGCTGTAATAAGTAGGGGTAAGGACGTTAACCACCTCGGAACATCCTCCCTTATACGTCACCTGCAGCGCATTCATAATAAGTCAGTGACAAGTTCAAAAACTTTGGGTGACAGCGGAAGCAGTCCACTGACCAGTAAATCCCTTCCTCTTGTAACCAAGCTCACGCAAACCACCCCACCAACTCCCTCAGTGTCAATTTCCTCCTTCCCCAGGAATGCCAATAGTCCTGCAGGCCATGTCACTGGCAAGTCTGACGAGTCCTCTCCTGCCTGGGATTCCTCCGATGCATCCTTGCGTGTAACGCCTACTGCTGCTGGCGCTGCTGTTGTTGCCGCTGGGAGTCGATGGTCATCCCAGAGGGGAAGTCGTAAGCCCACTTGTACTACTTCCAGTAAGCAATTGACTGTTCAACAGTCCTTTGCGAGGAAGATGAAATATCACAGCAGTCATCCTACTGCAAAGCGGATAACTGAGTCCTTGACAACTATGTTGGTGTTAGACGTGCGTCCGGTATCCGCCGTTAGTTCACAGGGAACTAGACAATTTATTGAGGCAGTGTGCCCCCGTTACCAAATACCATCTAGGTTCCACTTCTCTAGGCAGGCGATACCGAGAATGTACACGGACGTCAGAAAAAGACTCACCAGTCTCCTAAAAAATGCAGTTGTACCCAATGTCCACTTAACCACGGACATGTGGACAAGTGGAGCAGGGCAGGGTCAGGACTATATGACTGTGACAGCCCACTGGGTAGATGTATGGACTCCCGCCGCAAGAACAGCAGCGGCGGCACCAGTAGCAGCATCTCGCAAACGCCAACTCTTTCCTAGGCAGGCTACGCTTTGTATCACCGCTTTCCAGAATACGCACACAGCTGAAAACCTCTTACGGCAACTGAGGAAGATCATCGCGGAATGGCTTACCCCAATTGGACTCTCCTGTGGATTTGTGGCATCGGACAACGCCAGCAATATTGTGTGTGCATTAAATATGGGCAAATTCCAGCACGTCCCATGTTTTGCACATACCTTGAATTTGGTGGTGCAGAATTTTTTAAAAAACGACAGGGGCGTGCAAGAGATGCTGTCGGTGGCCAGAAAAATTGCGGGACACTTTCGGCGTACAGGCACCACGTACAGAAGACTGGAGCACCACCAAAAACTACTGAACCTGCCCTGCCATCATCTGAAGCAAGAAGTGGTAACGAGGTGGAATTCAACCCTCTATATGCTTCAGAGGTTGGAGGAGCAGCAAAAGGCCATTCAAGCCTATACAATTGAGCACGATATAGGAGATGGAATGCACCTGTCTCAAGTGCAGTGGAGAATGATTTCAACGTTGTGCAAGGTTCTGATGCCCTTTGAACTTGCCACACGTGAAGTCAGTTCAGACACTGCCAGCCTGAGTCAGGTCATTCCCCTCATCAGGCTTTTGCAGAAGAAGCTGGAGGCATTGAAGAAGGAGCTAACACGGAGCGATTCCGCTAGGCATGTGGGACTTGTGGATGCAGCCCTTAATTCGCTTAACAAGGATTCACGGGTGGTCAATCTGTTGAAATCAGAGCACTACATTTTGGCCACCGTGCTCGATCCTAGATTTAAAGCCTACCTTGGATCTCTCTTTCCGGCAGACACAGGTCTGCTGGGGTTGAAAGACCTGCTGGTGACAAAATTGTCAAGTCAAGCGGAACGCGACCTGTCAACATCTCCTCCTTCACATTCTCCCGCAACTGGGGGTGCGAGGAAAAGGCTCAGAATTCCGAGCCCACCCGCTGGCGGTGATGCAGGGCAGTCTGGAGCGACTGCTGATGCTGACATCTGGTCCGGACTGAAGGACCTGACAACGATTACGGACATGTCGTCTACTGTCACTGCATATGATTCTCTCAACATTGATAGAATGGTGGAGGATTATATGAGTGACCGCATCCAAGTAGGCACGTCACACAGTCCGTACTTATACTGGCAGGAAAAAGAGGCAATTTGGAGGCCCTTGCACAAACTGGCTTTATTCTACCTAAGTTGCCCTCCCACAAGTGTGTACTCCGAAAGAGTGTTTAGTGCCGCCGCTCACCTTGTCAGCAATCGGCGTACGAGGTTACATCCAGAAAATGTGGAGAAGATGATGTTCATTAAAATGAATTATAATCAATTCCTCCGCGGAGACATTGACCAGCAGCAATTGCCTCCACAAAGTACACAGGGAGCTGAGATGGTGGATTCCAGTGGGGACGAATTGATAATCTGTGAGGAGGGGGATGTACACGGTGATATATCGGAGGGTGAAGATGAGGTGGACATCTTGCCTCTGTAGAGCCAGTTTGTGCAAGGAGAGATTAATTGCTTCTTTTTTGGGGGGGGTCCAAACCAACCCGTCATATCAGTCACAGTCGTGTGGCAGACCCTGTCACTGAAATGATGGGTTGGTTAAAGTGTGCATGTCCTGTTTTGTTTATACAACATAAGGGTGGGTGGGAGGGCCCAAGGATAATTCCATCTTGCACCTCTTTTTTCTTTTCTTTTTCTTTGCATCATGTGCTGATTGGGGAGGGTTTTTTGGAAGGGACATCCTGCGTGACACTGCAGTGCCACTCCTAGATGGGCCCGGTGTTTGTGTCGGCCACTAGGGTCGCTAATCTTACTCACACAGCTACCTCATTGCGCCTCTTTTTTTCTTTGCGTCATGTGCTGTTTGGGGAGGGTTTTTTGGAAGGGACATCCTGCGTGACACTGCAGTGCCACTCCTAGATGTGCCCGGTGTTTGTGTCGGCCACTAGGGTCGCTAATCTTACTCACACAGTCAGCTACCTCATTGCGCCTCTTTTTTTCTTTGCGTCATGTGCTGTTTGGGGAGGGTTTTTTGGAAGGGCCATCCTGCGTGACACTGCAGTGCCACTCCTAGATGGGCCCGGTGTTTGTGTCGGCCACTAGGGTCGCTTATCTTACTCACACAGCGACCTCGGTGCAAATTTTAGGACTAAAAATAATATTGTGAGGTGTGATGTGTTCAGAATAGGCTGAAAATGAGTGTAAATTATGTTTTTTGAGGTTAATAATACTTTGGGATCAAAATTACCCCCAAATTCTATGATTTAAGCTGTTTTTTAGGGTTTTTTTAAAAAAACACCCGAATCCAAAACACACCCGAATCCGACAAAAAAAATTCGGTGAGGTTTTGCCAAAACGCGGTCGAACCCAAAACACGGCCGCGGAACCGAACCCAAAACCAAAACACAAAACCCGAAAAATTTCCGGCGCTCATCTCTACTGTATATGTGGTATGCGCCATGTGCACCATACCGCCACCGATATGTGATTCCCCCTCTATGGGTGTTCCCATAAAGAAAGAACAGAACCTGTGGCGAGTGAACACCGAGCCCGCAAGGGTCTTTTTGCTCTACTCCCCCTGCCAGCATTTCACCGCTCGGGGTGCCGATGTCAGCATAATGACATTCGGCATCCTGAGCGGAGGTAAATAATACCGATCCCGCATATGTGGTAAGGTCACTTAAAATAAGTGGACCGATTATCTACAAACCACAAAGGCTGAGTATTCATGAGAATACAACATATTCTTTTATTAAGGATTAGTATAAGCCACAGATGCCACTAGTTTCAAGTGAATTCTCGTAAGCTTAACATTGATTCAGCTGTCAAAATGGCAGTTTACATAAGTGTTGAAGTAGCTCTTTAAATCTAAAGTTCATATCGGTAACATTACGTCTATTGCAGCTGTTGAGACATCAAGTGGGAACTTTTGCTATGACTTTCAAATGCGCATTTCTTTTAGATTATGCTAAGCCGAGCATGACAAATAGTTATATACCCACTGTGTTAAAATGATCAAACTGCATTCTAAGCTGTCTCTGTCATTAGATGACATTTTAATTGTTACTAAAAAATATTTACCTGATGTTACTGGGAAAAGACTAAAAAAATTTTGACTAGCTGTATAAATCTTCCTTTGAAGTCTTGCTATTTAATATTTTAGTATGCCTTAGAGGAATATTTCTGTTGGCATCTCATTTTGTTCTAGTTTGATAAAAGTATCTAATGTGCAACCTGCACCTGGAAATGTGTTATAGAATGTGCATTAATGTTTATTTCTTATCAATACATCAAACTACTCCAATGCAGTCAAATCGATCTATTACCCTCTCACATTATGGATAATGGTACAATTAACCAGCAGTAAAGTTCCCTTTAAAAATTATTTGCAGAAACAGAGATTTACAAATGACAGATGCTCAGGAAATAGGGAACACAAAAAAAGTTCAGGACTATACAAAACCTTAAGTACACAGTCACACATGATAATAATAGCTGCTCTGAAACAAATGTACAGTACTATAGCAGTATTTACCTAATTGGAACAGTGCTACATTTTGTAGAGCTTGATAGTGCTGAGACAAGGAATATGCACATTAGTTAAAAGTTAGAGATGTATTAAATAATAATAAAAAGGACACACAGTGAGACTGTGGGTTGCAAACGTTTATAGCAAGATACATTCAGTTAAAATCTACCACCTGGTAGCTGGGGCGCAGTGTCGTGATTAGGGGAGGGGCAACAGGGCCGTCCCGGGCTCCCCACACATTAAGGGCCCACCAGCGACGTGCGGTGGAGCGAGGCAGGTGAGGCAGAGCCTTTCCTGTCATACTTACGTTTAAACCAGAGTTTTGACTGAATAAAATACATGAAAAATACTGATAATTTGTTTGAAATGTCTTCTTTGCATTATTCTAATAATTTTTATAGCTCAAACTCTGGAGTAAAAAGTATATGGCAGGTGAGGCAGTGCCTTTCCACACATCTCTAATCAAAACTCACCAGATTTCCAGGAGTTTATAATGCTGCACCTGTCTATAATGCCCAGATGTACCCTTTGGCTCATATATTACATGTAAATCTGGCTCTGGGGTTAGCCAGTGTCTCCTGAGCCATTTAGCTCACCGCACGTCCCTGGGGCCCACACACACTGTGTATTGAATTGGAGGAAGCGCCCTCTGTTGGGCTCATCTGTTTAGAGACGGAGCTCCTCAGTGCAAAGTCTCATGGGATAGGGACAGTGACTGTGAGCCGCTGGCTGCTTAGACGCATTGTCCCTGTTGCAGCTCTCCTTTAGTGAAATGCGTGTGTGTATTTGTGTGTGTGTGTGTGTTTGTGTGCCACAGGCATGTGTGTGGTGCGTGTGTGTATGGTGTGGGTGTGTGTGTGGCACAAGTGTTTGTGTGGTGCAGGTGTGTGCATGTGTGTGGTGCAGTGCAACACGTGGGGGGGGGGTTTAGCCAACAATTTTAGCGGTGGGGCCTACACAACCTTGTTGCACTGTGCCTCAGCCAGCCTTAATCTAGCCTACTGGGGCTTTTAACTGGCCCTAGGACTAATAGCACTATGGTTCTTTCTGTATCCACATAGGAGTTGGTATTGAATATTAGTAATAAAATATATATACCTTACATGTTGTCCTTGGCACACTATAGGTATCAGAATGGCCTGGTACCTAAAAATGTCTGCCATGGCATGCCAGCACTTGAACAACGACAAATGCCGGCATTTCCAGGCACCCCTGGCATTCCATTTTTTCCTGACTTACTTGCACCTCTAGTACATCAGGTTAATTTTGTCAGGATTCTGTAACTTTGTCTGTCCCCGGAGGGGGCACTAGTGGGTCAGTGTAGGAGTGATAGAGGAAACGGGGAGACTGACGAAAAGTTATGCGCATGTGCGCTTCATATTTATTATCACACAGGGATAACGGATGACAGGAACAATTAATCCGATAAATTAATATTTCAAAAGTCACTGGTAACAAATGAGCAATGAAGATGAACTTGTAACTAGGGATGAGCGGGTTCGGTTCCTCGGAATCCGAACCCGCCCGAACTTCATGTTTTTTTACACGGGTCCGAGCGACTCGGATCTTCCCGCCTTGCTCGGTTAACCCGAGCGCGCCCGAACGTCATCATCCCGCTGTCGGATTCTCGCAAGGCTCGGATTCTATCGCGAGACTCGGATTCTATATAAGGAGCCGCGCGTCGCCGCCATTTTCACACGTGCATTGAGATTCATAGGGAGAGGATGTGGCTGGCGTCCTCTCCGTTTATAGAGAAGAGAGTGAGACAGTAGAGAGAGACACAGTAGTAATTTTGGGGAGCATTAGGAGGAGTACTAGTTACTTGCTGAAGTGATAGATAGTGTGACTGTATATTATCTGACTTGTGGGGGAGACACTGACAGTGGGGAGCAGTTAGAGTCTGAGAGCAGGACTCAGGAGTACATATAACGTACAGTGCACACTTTTGCTGCCAGAGTGCCACACTGCCATTGTGACCACACTGACCACCAGTATAATATATATTGTGATTGTCTGCTTAGGAGTACTACTTGCAAGTTGCTGATAGTGTGACCAGTGACCTGACCACCAGTCACCACCAGTTTAATATATATATATATATATATATAATTGTATATAATATATATATAATATTGTATACCACCTACCCGTGGTTGTTTTTTTTTTCTTTCTTCTTTATACATACTACTATAGTAGCTTACTGTAGCAGTCTGCGGTGCTGCTGAGCTGACTGTGTCCAGCAGGTCCGTCATCAGTCATTACATAATAAATATATATACCTGTCCGGCTGCAGTACTAGTGATATTATATATATATATATATATATATATATTGATTTCATCTCATTATCATCCAGTCTATATTAGCAGCAGACACAGTACGGTAGTCCACGGCTGTAGCTACCTCTGTGTCGGCAGTCGCTCGTCCATCCATAATTGTATACCACCTACCCGTGGTTTTTTTTTTTCTTTCTTCTTTATACATACTACTATAGTAGCTTACTGTAGCAGTCTGCGGTGCTGCTGAGCTGACAGTGTCCAGCAGGTCCGTCATCAGTCATTACATAATAAATATATAATCCTGTCCGGCTGCAGTACTAGTGATATTATATATATATATATATTGATTTCATCTCATTATCATCCAGTCTATATTAGCAGCAGACACAGTACGGTAGTCCACGGCTGTAGCTACCTCTGTGTCGGCAGTCGCTCGTCCATCCATAATTGTATACCACCTACCCGTGTTTTTTTTTTTTTTCTTTCTTCTTTATACATACTACTATAGTAGCTTACTGTAGCAGTCTGCGGTGCTGCTGAGCTGACAGTGTCCAGCAGGTCCGTCATCAGTCATTACATAATAAATATATATACCTGTCCGGCTGCAGTACTAGTGATATTATATATATATATATTGATTTCATCTCATTATCATCCAGTCTATATTAGCAGCAGACACAGTACGGTAGTCCACGGCTGTAGCTACCTCTGTGTCGGCAGTCGCTCGTCCATCCATAATTGAATACCACCTACCCGTGGTTTTTTTTTTTTTTTTCTTCTTTATGCATACTACTATAGTAGCTTACTGTAGCAGTCTGCGGTGCTGCTGAGCTGACTGTGTCCAGCAGGTCCGTCATCAGTCATTACATAATAAATATATCTACCTGTCCGGCTGCAGTACTAGTGTGATATAATATATATTGATTTCATCTCATTATCATCCAGTCTATATTAGCAGCAGACACAGTACGGTAGTCCACGGCTGTAGCTACCTCTGTGTCGGCAGTTGCTCGCACATCCATAATTGTATACCACCTACCCGTGGTTTTTTTTTTCTTTCTTCTTTATACATACTACTATAGTAGCTTACTGTAGCAGTCTGCGGTGCTGCTGAGCTGACAGTGTCCAGCAGGTCCGTCATCAGTCATTACATAATAAATATATCTACCTGTCCGGCTGCAGTACTAGTGTGATATAATATATATTGATTTCATCTCATTATCATCCAGTTTATATTAGCAGCAGACACAGTACGGTAGTCCACGGCTGTAGCTACCTCTGTGTCGGCAGTCGCTCGTCCATCCATAAGTATACTAGTATCCATCCATCTCCATTGTTTACCTGAGGTGCCTTTTAGTTGTGCCTATTAAAATATGGAGAACAAAAATGTTGAGGTTCCAAAATTAGGGAAAGATCAAGATCCACTTCCACCTCGTGCTGAAGCTGCTGCCACTAGTCATGGCCGAGACGATGAAATGCCAGCAACGTCGTCTGCCAAGGCCGATGCCCAATGTCATAGTACAGAGCATGTAAAATCCAAAACACCAAATATCAGTAAAAAAAGGACTCCAAAATCTAAAATAAAATTGTCGGAGGAGAAGCGTAAACTTGCCAATATGCCATTTACCACACGGAGTGGCAAGGAACGGCTGAGGCCCTGGCCTATGTTCATGGCTAGTGGTTCAGCTTCACATGAGGATGGAAGCACTCAGCCTCTCGCTAGAAAAATGAAAAGACTCAAGCTGGCAAAAGCACCGCAAAGAACTGTGCGTTCTTCGAAATCCCAAATCCACAAGGAGAGTCCAATTGTGTCGGTTGCGATGCCTGACCTTCCCAACACTGGACGTGAAGAGCATGCGCCTTCCACCATTTGCACGCCCCCTGCAAGTGCTGGAAGGAGCACCCGCAGTCCAGTTCCTGATAGTCAGATTGAAGATGTCAGTGTTGAAGTACACCAGGATGAGGAGGATATGGGTGTTGCTGGCGCTGGGGAGGAAATTGACAAGGAGGATTCTGATGGTGAGGTGGTTTGTTTAAGTCAGGCACCCGGGGAGACACCTGTTGTCCGTGGGAGGAATATGGCCGTTGACATGCCTGGTGAAAATACCAAAAAAATCAGCTCTTCGGTGTGGAAGTATTTCAACAGAAATGCGGACAACATTTGTCAAGCCGTGTGTTGCCTTTGTCAAGCTGTAATAAGTAGGGGTAAGGACGTTAACCACCTCGGAACATCCTCCCTTATACGTCACCTGCAGCGCATTCATAATAAGTCAGTGACAAGTTCAAAAACTTTGGGCGACAGCGGAAGCAGTCCACTGACCAGTAAATCCCTTCCTCTTGTAACCAAGCTCACGCAAACCACCCCACCAACTCCCTCAGTGTCAATTTCCTCCTTCCCCAGGAATGCCAATAGTCCTGCAGGCCATGTCACTGGCAATTCTGACGATTCCTCTCCTGCCTGGGATTCCTCCGATGCATCCTTGCGTGTAACGCCTACTGCTGCTGGCGCTGCTGTTGTTGCTGCTGGGAGTCGATGGTCATCCCAGAGGGGAAATCGTAAGACCACTTTTACTACTTCCACCAAGCAATTGACTGTCCAACAGTCCTTTGCGAGGAAGATGAAATATCACAGCAGTCATCCTGCTGCAAAGCGGATAACTGAGGCCTTGGCATCCTGGGTGGTGAGAAACGTGGTTCCGGTATCCATCATTACTGCAGAGCCAACTAGAGACTTGTTGGAGGTACTGTGTCCCCGGTACCAAATACCATCTAGGTTCCATTTCTCTAGGCAGGCGATACCGAAAATGTACACAGACCTCAGAAAAAGAGTCACCAGTGTCCTAAAAAATGCAGCTGTACCCAATGTCCACTTAACCACGGACATGTGGACAAGTGGAGCAGGGCAGGGTCAGGACTATATGACTGTGACAGCCCACTGGGTAGATGTATGGACTCCCGCCGCAAGAACAGCAGCGGCGGCACCAGTAGCAGCATCTCGCAAACGCCAACTCTTTCCTAGGCAGGCTACGCTTTGTATCACCGGTTTCCAGAATACGCACACAGCTGAAAACCTCTTACGGCAACTGAGGAAGATCATCGCGGAATGGCTTACCCCAATTGGACTATCCTGTGGATTTGTGGCATCGGACAACGCCAGCAATATTGTGTGTGCATTAAATCTGGGCAAATTCCAGCACGTCCCATGTTTTGCACATACCTTGAATTTGGTGGTGCAGAATTTTTTTAAAAACGACAGGGGCGTGCAAGAGATGCTGTCGGTGGCCAGAAGAATTGCGGGACACTTTCGGCGTACAGGCACCACGTACAGAAGACTGGAGCAACACCAAAAACGCCTGAACCTGCCCTGCCATCATCTGAAGCAAGAAGTGGTAACGAGGTGGAATTCAACCCTATATATGCTTCAGAGGTTGGAGGAGCAGCAAAAGGCCATTCAAGCCTATACAATTCAGCACGATATAGGAGGTGGAATGCACATGTCTCAAGCGCAGTGGAGAATGATTTCAACGTTGTGCAAGGTTCTGCTGCCCTTTGAACTTGCCACACGTGAAGTCAGTTCAGACACTGCCAGCCTGAGTCAGGTCATTCCCCTCATCAGGCTTTTGCAGAAGAAGCTGGAGACATTGAAGGAGGAGCTAACACGGAGCGATTCCGCTAGGCATGTGGGACTTGTGGATGGAGCCCTTAATTCGCTTAACAAGGATTCACGGGTGGTCAATCTGTTGAAATCAGAGCACTACATTTTGGCCACTGTGCTCGATCCTAGATTTAAAACCTACCTTGGATCTCTCTTTCCGGCAGACACAAGTCTGCTGGGGTTCAAAGACCTGCTGGTGAGAAAATTGTCAAGTCAAGCGGAACGCGACCTGTCAACATCTCCTCCTTCACATTCTCCCGCAACTGGGGGTGCGAGGAAAAGGCTCAGAATTCCGAGCCCACCCGCTGGCGGTGATGCAGGGCAGTCTGGAGCGACTGCTGATGCTGACATCTGGTCCGGACTGAAGGACCTGTCAACTATTACGGACATGTCGTCTACTGTCACTGCATATGATTCTCTCCCCATTGAAAGAATGGTGGAGGATTATATGAGTGACCGCATCCAAGTAGGCACGTCACACAGTCCGTACTTATACTGGCAGGAAAAAGAGGCAATTTGGAGGCCCTTGCACAAACTGGCTTTATTCTACCTAAGTTGCCCTCCCACAAGTGTGTACTCCGAAAGAGTGTTTAGTGCCGCCGCTCACCTTGTCAGCAATCGGCGTACGAGGTTACTTCCAGAAAATGTGGAGAAGATGATGTTCATTAAAATGAATTATAATCAATTCCTCCGTGGAGACATTGACCAGCAGCAATTGCCTCCACAAAGTACACAGGGAGCTGAGATGGTGGATTCCAGTGGGGACGAATTGATAATCTGTGAGGAGGGGGATGTACACGGTGATATATCGGAGGATGATGATGAGGTGGACATCTTGCCTCTGTAGAGCCAGTTTGTGCAAGGAGAGATTAATTGCTTCTTTTTCGGTGGGGGTCCAAACCAACCAGTCATTTCAGTCACAGTCATGTGGCAGACCCTGTCACTGAAATGATGGGTTGGTTAAAGTGTGCATGTCCTGTTTATACAACATAAGGGTGGGTGGGAGGGCCCAAGGACAATTCCATCTTGCACCTCTTTTTTCTTTCATTTTTCTTTGCGTCATGTGCTGTTTGGGGGGTGTTTTTTGGAAGGGCCATCCTGCGTGACACTGCAGTGCCACTCCTAGATGGGCCAGGTGTTTGTGTCGGCCACTAGGGTCGCTTATCTTACTCACACAGCTACCTCATTGCGCCTCTTTTTTTCTTTGCGTCATGTGCTGTTTGGGGAGTGTTTTTTGGAAGGGCCATCCTGCGTGACACTGCAGTGCCAATCCTAGATGGGCCCGGTGTTTGTGTCGGCCACTAGGGTCGCTTATCTTACTCACACAGCTACCTCATTGCGCCTCTTTTTTTCTTTGCGTCATGTGCTGTTTGGGGAGTGTTTTTTGGAAGGGCCATCCTGCGTGACACTGCAGTGCCACTCCTAGATGGGCCCGGTGTTTGTGTCGGCCACTAGGGTCGCTTATCTTACTCACACAGCTACCTCATTGCGCCTCTTTTTTTCTTTGCGTCATGTGCTGTTTGGGGAGTGTTTTTTGGAAGGGCCATCCTGCGTGACACTGCAGTGCCACTCCTAGATGGGCCCGGTGTTTGTGTCGGCCACTAGGGTCGCTTATCTTACTCACACAGCTACCTCATTGCGCCTCTTTTTTTCTTTGCGTCATGTGCTGTTTGGGGAGTGTTTTTTGGAAGGGCCATCCTGCGTGACACTGCAGTGCCACTCCTAGATGGGCCCGGTGTTTGTGTCGGCCACTAGGGTCGCTTATCTTACTCACACAGCTACCTCATTGCGCCTCATTTTTTTCTTTGCGTCATGTGCTGTTTGGGGAGTGTTTTTTGGAAGGGCCATCCTGCGTGACACTGCAGTGCCACTCCTAGATGGGCCCGGTGTTTGTGTCGGCCACTAGGGTCGCTTATCTTACTCACACAGCTACCTCATTGCGCCTCTTTTTTTCTTTGCGTCATGTGCTGTTTGGGGAGTATTTTTTGGAAGGGCCATCCTGCGTGACACTGCAGTGCCACTCCTAGATGGGCCAGGTGTTTGTGTCGGCCACTAGGGTCGCTTATCTTACTCACACAGCTACCTCATTGCGCCTCTTTTTTTCTTTGCGTCATGTGCTGTTTGGGGAGTGTTTTTTGGAAGGGCCATCCTGCGTGACACTGCAGTGCCACTCCTAGATGGGCCCGGTGTTTGTGTCAGCCACTAGGGTCGCCTATCTTACTCACACAGCTACCTCGGTGCAAATTTTAGGACTAAAAATAATATTGTGAGGTGTGAGGTATTCAGAATAGACTGAAAGTGAGTGGAAATTATGTTTTTTGAGGTTAATAATACTTTGGGATCAAAATGACCCCCAAATTCTATGATTTAAGCTGTTTTTTAGGGTTTTTTTAAAAAAAACACCCGAATCCAAAACACACCCGAATCCGACAAAAAAAATTCGGTGAGGTTTTGCCAAAACGCGGTCGAACCCAAAACACGGCCGCGGAACCGAACCCAAAACCAAAACACAAAACCCGAAAAATTTCAAGTGCACATCTCTACTTGTAACTTGATATAAATGATAAGACAATAATGAAATCAGATGCAGCAAATGAAACTCCGATATATAACAAATAGCAATCAAAGCACACAGTCTCTGTAGAAGCACACGTCTTTAAGCCAAGCAAGGCCCTAGCAGGAGACAGTTCTAACACAGCAAGTTAAGTGCTGAATGCAATGCACAATGCTAGATGCTGGTAATCAGGTGCACGGGCTGAGTAATGGAAGAACACCTGAAGAAAGTCTCTTACTGCAAATTGGTGTGCAGACTGTACTGGAGTTTGTAGCAAACTGGAACAATGAAGACTGGAACACAGGAATTTGCGCACTGAATGTGACTCGCAGGAGAGCTGGAGTGGTTGCTGGTACTTGTAGTTCCACAGGAACACTGGAACAGGGAAACAACTTGGAGATGCCAGAAATAGGAGATTGCTGGAAACAAAGGATTGCAGACTGGGACCTGGAACTGGAATGGAACTGGAACTGCTGGGACCTGTAGTTCCACAGGTCCAATACACAGGGGTATCTCTGCAGACAGAGGACTGCAAACAGGAGACGCCTGTTCACAGAATGTGACGTGTTGTCCAAGGCGATGAGACTGAGCCAGGAACTGGAGTTTATACCCCTTGGTCTGTGATGATTGGATGTTGCATCTGGATGTTGCACCCAAACCCGCTGGATTGGGTGTTCAGATCAGCTGTGAGTTAGCTGAAGCACTGTGTACTCCAGGCTGCAGTAGACTGAAAACTGGAACTGGAACTGAACTGAACTGCTGGAACCTGTAGTTCCACAGTAGTGATGCGATGGAGAATGCAGATTCCTGACAAATTTTTAAATATTGGTCAGAGTGTGAGAGCTGCTGTGTTCTGACCAACTAGACTGCTTCATTCATTACAATGACAGTGTCCGCTAGTCACAATGAGAGAGTTATAACGATGTCTAACTTGTTTTGTTTTATTTTTTGCCAAGCATGACTATACACTGGACCAGAGAGAATCTTTCTAAGTAGATTTGAAAGTAACAACATGGTGAAAGATGTGTCTTTGGGTGTTTATTTATTAATAAAATGAAGAAGGGCGGCATTGCAGTTCCCCCCTGGAGGACTGCCTGGTGCCATAATGTTAATACGGTGGCAAACCTAGGCGTATAGAGTGTTTCAAAAGGAAAGTAATGTGAATATAATATTGTATAGTACGTTAAATCTAAGAAAACAAAAGGGGTGAGGCATAAGTTAAGCAGTACAAAATGTGGATGAGCAGGGCCCTCCTTGTTTCAGTAGTTTTAGTCTTCCTTATAGATTCACTCTGTCATCCATTTTGTACTTTTAATGTTATTACTGTGCCTAAATATGTATTCACTGTATGAATATTTATTATTTTGTTAAAAAAAAATTGTACCCTGTTTTGTATCTTTGCTCAGTGCCAAGCTGCAGAAATGTTTGGCACTTTATAAATAAAGAAATAAAATAAAATAAACACAATAATAATATTATAAACACAACAATAATAATAAACACAACAATAAAAATAAATAAACACAATAATAATATTATAAACACAACAAAAATAATATTATAATATCATCATCATCATCATCATCTTGACCATTTACAAAAATAAAACATTGTAAATTAACCTCTTTGCTGCCTCTACTGAGGATTTTTTATCCTCTGTGCTAAGGCTATTTTCTGATGTTTGCCCTTGTCACATTCCAACATCAATGTCACATATATTACAGTGCCATATGCAAATAAACCTTGTTTTAATATTATTCAAACATGCCATTAATCTTTTCTTTCACTGTTATTGTTGTTGTTGTTGTTGTTAAGTGTCGTCACATTGCTGCCGACCCTATGGATAGCTGTCCTAAACAAATTTCAATCTTCGATCAAGTGGTTCAAAGTTGATAGTGTGGTATCCATAGTTGTGATTGTATCAAATCATCTCGCTGCTGGTCTTCCCCTTTTTTTTTGGCCTTCAACTTTTCCAAGCATAATGTCTTTCATTAGGGATCCTTTTATTTTTTATGGTATGTCTAAAGTAGGAAAGGCTCAGTCTTGTCATTTCTGCTTCTAGGGAGAGCTTAGGTTTTATCTCATCTAATACTGATTTTTTTTTTTGTTCTTTGGGCAGTCCATGGAATGTGTAATATTCGTATCCAGCACCATAATTCAGAAGCGTCAATAGTCTACCAATGTTGCTTCTTGATTGTTCAGCTTTCACATACATACGAAGTTAATGGAAAAACCGTAGCTTGAACGAGTCATACCTTTGTATGCAAAGACACATCTTTGCACTTGAATATCTTATCAAGATCTCTCATGGCTGTTTTACCAAGTGAGATTTGCCTTCAGATTTCTGGACTGCTTGCTGTTTTAGGGCGGGTTGTATTAAAATACATTGCCGCCCCTCGCCGCCAACCGCAGTGATGCTAATCGCATATGTACTAACATATGCGATTAACATTGCAATGCGGTGACAGAGACCCCCGCAATACCTGTGAAAAGGATTGTGGGGTCCATCACCTCCCAGCCCTGGGAGGTGACGTTGGCTGGGAATCCCCGGGCTTCTCCTCCCGCCTGCAGCTGGAAGCAGGAATGGCTGTGCTGCAGGGGAGAAGGAGCTGGGGATCAAGGAGCAGCACCTGTGTGTATGTGAGGAGGGGTCGGCGGGTGCGGCACTCAGCGGCGGCGGGTACAAAAGAGTCCCATAGTTTTCTATAGGGTATTGCCATCAAAAGATGGCGATAACCTTGGTGGCGAAAACCCGGTGGACGGGTCTTAGTACATATGAAAATGCTGTAAAACCCCTTAAAATGGGGATTTTACCACATTTTCCCTTTAGTACATCCCGCTCTTAGAGTTGATTAGTGATCCCAGTAGGTTAAAACTATCTACTATGTAAATTTCTTTTGCATTTAGGAGAAAATAACTAAGGCTGCCAGCTATTAAAATCTTCTTCACATTAAGATGCAAACCCATTCTCAGACGACATTTTTTGATCTTAAGTAGTAGTTGTTTCAGATCTTCTTCATTTTCTGCTAACAATGTGGTATAATCAGCATAATGAATTGATAAGTCTTCAACCAGTTTTTAAACTCTGCTTTTTTTGTACAGTATAACCCTGAATCTCTGATGATTTGTTCTGCATTCAGGTTGAACAGATATTGCGAAATGATGCAGCCTTGTCGCAGTGCCGTAACTAGACATTTTAGTGTTGTGTGCAAGAAACGGCATCGGCGCCCCCCCCTTTATGTAAAATAAGGGCAGTGCGTGCATAAAAAATATAGGGGCGTGGATTCATGGGGAAGTGGTGTAGCCACAAAATAATACCAGTTCGTATTACGGTGCACAGTAGTCTCCATTATTCAAATTACAATAGAAACAGTGGCTGATGATATATGAATAGGCGCACTACACCCCACACAAACAGCACAAAAAGCCTCTCAGAAGTAACACCTAACTTCAAGCAAATGTGGAAAGAACAAAAATAGAGACTTCAATAGGCGTTATATGAGGTTACATGTGTTTATGTAACCTCATATAACGCCTATTGAAGTCTCTATTTTTGTTCTTTCCACATTATTCAAATTACGCCACACAGTAGCGCCACTACACCAGGTAGAGCCCCTTTTACACATTATGGCAGGCAAAATCCCTTTTTAGACGTTACGGCAGACAGCGTACCCTTTTTACACATTACAGCAGACAGCGTCCCCCTTTTTACAATTACGGCTGACATAGTCCCCCTTTATACACATTATGGCAGACAGTCCCCCTTTTTATATATTACGGCAGACAGTCCCCCTTTTTATATATTACGGCAGACAGGCTCCTCGGTACAGGCAGCCAGGCAGATCCTGGGCAGAGGAGAAGGAGGAGGAGGGAGGGGGACTCGGGAGCCACAGCAGCGCAGTGTAATTGGTGGTGGCGCCGCTGTAGCTCTCCCTCTCCTTCCACATAGGCTGGTCGCCTCTGTGAATGCTGGGATGCGCTTCCCTCATCCCAGCATTCACAGCGGCGGTGGCCAGCCAATGTGGAAGGAGAGGGACAGCTGCAGCGGTGCCTCCACCAATTACACTGCGCTGCTGCAGCTCCCGAGTCCCCCTCCTTCCTCCCCCTTCTCCTCTGCACCCGGAGCTGCTCCTCTCCTCGCTCAGGACAGGCGGCAGAGCCGGATTTACACTTCATAGGGCTCTAGGCAAGTTGCTGGTCTGTGGCCCCCAACCCATCCCAAAAAAAAAAAAAATCTACATAAACTACAAATGAAGGCAAAAATTACAAAAGAAATACACGCTAGTGACTGGGAGGGCATACAGATGTGTCCCTATAGATTAGCGCAGTCTCCTGCAGGTTTCCTTAGTTCTGCTAGTGTTCGAACGCCGCCTGGTAAAACAACCTGTAACTAGGGCCCATGCCCACTAACTTCCGCCGGCTTGCCCTCCCTGATTATGGCAGCGGGAGCTTCGCTCTCCGCGCTGCCTGCGGCCGCACACAGTCTTTCTCTAGAGTAAGCAGTGGGAGTGTATACACTGGTGACTGGGTAGGGAAAGCGGGACACTCAGAGGTACACACTGGTGATAGGGTGGGGGAAGGAAGCCAAGGAGACATACACACTGGTTACTGGGGGTTGGGGACATGGAGACATACACACTGGGGGGTGGGGGACATGGAGACGTACACACTGGGGGGAGGGGGGGGGTGGACATGGAGATGTACACACTGGGGGGTGGGGGACATGGAGATGCACACAGTGGTGACTCGAGGTGGGTGAGGGGGACATGGAGACAGACACACTGGGGGGTGGGGGACATGGAGATGCACACAGTGGTGACGACCTGGGAGGAGGGGAAAATACACACCGGTGACTTTGGGTGGGAGACATGATAACAGGGGAGATACAGATGTAGCCACCTTTATCTTGACTGGCTGAGGCTTTTGTCTCGATCGAGCATACGCAGTGTACCGGGGCGTAGGGAGGCGCGCCTAGTCACAGAGAGGCGTACCTAATCGCACGGAGGCAGACAGAGCGTTTGGCGTTACCTTTATGTGTAATACCTGCGATCATCCACCAGATGTCACTTTTTACAATCACCACTGCGCATGCGTGTGGTCTCCCATAAAATACAATACTGAAATATATAATAAGGACTACTTTACTAAGGCGTCTCATTACGCTGCATACAGTAAAAACTCATTACGCTGCATTATTTAATACAGTAAATACTCATTACGCTGCATTATTTAATACAGTATATACGGTACAGATGCAAATAGTACAGCGTACAGTATATGATCCATCTACAGTACTTTATGAATATGTGAGCGTCCAAGTCCCTCAGACAAAACAACATAAAACCAGTAGTGTACACTGTCGCAAATGGACGTGTTAGAAGTTCACTATTGCCTCTTGAGATTAGGAATTTTGTACAGTATGTTAGCATCCTAATCCCGTAGTCATTACAGCATAATCAAAACCAATGGATTTATTCATCTGTCTGCGGCGAAGTGGTGAAGTGTTCCGCTTCCTATATTCAGAGTCCCTGGTTCGATTCCTATATTACGAATGCATGTTAGTTTTTTCCAGACACTTTATTATTTTTTTATTTACATAAACCAGGGCAAAGCTGCAGGAGCGGTACTACTGTTAAGGTTCTATGCACCGTACAGTACACATACAATTCTGTAGCAGGGCAGACTGAATAGAAATGGCTACCACCTATGACTCCTTGCCCCACGGAGCCCCTAGGCTACGGAGCAAGAAACAGTCCAGATTTTGCAGGCTATGGGGCAATGCTGAAGGAGCGTCACAATCCCCTAGCTAAAATACACAGGGGCGACAGGAATAAGCGAGGTCTATGACCATTACGGTACACCGGACTCGATCGCATAGCACACTGGCAAAATGGCCGCCGCCCCGGAACCCCCACCACGTGGCAGGCAGCGCTCGGATATGGAATAAGAGATGGAATAAGTTTTGCAGGCTACGGGGCAATGCTGAAGGAGCGTCACAATCCCCTAGTCAAAATACACAGGGGCGATAGAGATAAGCGAGGTCTATGCACATTACGTTACACCGGGCTCGATCGCATAGCAAACTGACAAAACACAAGTTTTACATAAAGCAGGGCAAAGCTGCAGGAGAGTTTCTACTGTCAAGGTTCTATGCACCGTACGGTACACATACAATTCTATAGCAGGGTAGACTCAATTGAAATGGCTACCGCCTGTGACTCCTAGCTCCATGGAGGCACTCGGCTATGGAGCAAGTAACAGCACAGATTTTGCAGGCTACGGGGCAATGCTGAAGGAGCGTTAGAATCCCCTAGCTAAAATACACATGAGCGATAGGGTTAAGCGAGGTCTATGCACATAACGATACACCGGACCCCATCGCATCGCAAAGTGACAAAATGTCCGAGGCATGTGAACCCCTGCCTTGTGGCAGCACTCAGCTATGGAGCGAGCAACGGCATAGGTTTTGCAGGCTACGGGGTAATGCTGAAGGAACGTCAGAATTCCCTAGCTAAAATACACAGGGGTGATAGGGATAAGCTAGGTCTATGCACATAACGATACACAACAAAGTTCCTCATGGTTTTGATTATGCCTTTTCTTTGAACACAGTATTTTCCACTGCCTCGCCCTACCCCCATCCCACTTTCCCCTTCCCCCGTGGGAGCCTGCAAACTACATGCAGTAGACAGGGAGGGAGTTCCGATCAGGTTACAAGTAGTATACACAAAAAATAGACACCAGACTGTGTCCTAGGCGCTTATAAAATAAGTAATGTATACAATACGTTCCTCTTAGAGAAAGATGACCTCAGAATTGGTTCACTCCTTAAGGAAGAATCGTGATCTCGTCCAGTTATATTGTATCGTAGTTAATCGTACATATGAAATAAAAAAATAACATGCAATGTGTAATATTGCTAATAGTCCAATAATAACGAAAATAAGGAACAGCTGATGTGAATGATGATCCTAAATTGTCTTGCGTACCCCACTCACACTAAGATAGATATTGGTGTGCCCATAAAGGTATCTTTTATGTAGTGGTATTAACAGCATCCAAGTGACCAGACATCAAGTTGTAATGGATCAATCATACATAGGCGTACCCAAGACTCACACGAAGGATATAGAGGGCACTCCTTTAAAGGTATCTTTAGACTTTATATTCTTCATAGAAATGAGGCGTACCCCAACTCACACTGGGACTAGAAATTATGCTCCTATCAAGGTTTCTTTATTCCATGGTGGTGCTTCCGGCAGACTCCAATGATCTGATTTAGTAGCTCATAAATATGCAGAAAAAGGAAAACAATGACAAACAATGTGTGGTATTGTTTTAAGCAAAAAAATGTGCACAAATTATAGGGCACTGATATTTGGTAGGCAACTGATGTTTCGCGTACCCCTCTCACATCAAGAGATAGGAGGTAATATGACAGTAAAAGTATCTTTTATATGGAGACTCCCACAGACCATAAACTGAAATTTTATCCGGAATAGATTAATACACACAAGCGTACCCGAACTCACACAGGATATATAGCAGCCGTTCCTATAACGGTATCTTTTACACCATATTACTCAAATGTAGGCGTACCCAGACTCACGTTGAAGTGGCATAGCTGAATCCTATCAGGGTATCTTTTTCGACTCGAATGATTTATTCTGTCTATCCTGTCTTCCAAGATTTCACCAATCGGTGTGTGATAGCGAGAAGAATCTGGTAAAGTCTACTATTCACTGTTGGTGATGTGTAATTTTTCCCCAAAAAAATTCAAGTGCAGACAATGGCATTCGTAAAAACAAAAAGTGATTTTAATCCATTCCAACAAAAAAGTTTATCAATAAAATTGGAAAATCTAAGCAACATGCAAAAAAAGTAATATCCTGTTAAAAAAAAGGTGTTTGCTATAAAAAGGTTACAAGTAGTGATGAGCGGGTTCGGATCCTCGGAATCCGAACCCCCCCGAACTTCACCCTTTTTACACGGGTCCGAGGCAGATTCGAACCTTCCCGCCTTGCTCGGTTAACCCGAGCGCGCCCGAACGTCATCATCCCGCGGTCGGATTCTCGAGAGATTCGTATTCTATATAATGAGCCGCGCGTCGCCGACATTTTTCACTCGTGCATTGGAAATGATAGTGAGAGGACGTGGCTGGCGTCCTCTCAGTTTTATTCAGGTGGCTGCAAATATCTGTGCTCACTGCTTTATTGTGGGGACTGGGGACCACCAGTATTATATAGGAGGAGTACAGTGCAGAGTTTTGCTGACCAGTGACCACCAGTATTATACGTTCTCTGCCTGAAAAACGCTCCATATCTCTGCTCAGTGTGCTGCATATATCTGTGCTCACACTGCTTTATTGTGGGGACTGGGGACCACCAGTATTATATAGGAGGAGTACAGTGCAGAGTTTTGCTGACCAGTGACCACCAGTATTATACGTTCTCTGCCTGAGAAACGCTCCATATCTGTGCTCAGTGTGCTGCATATATCTGTGCTCACACTGCTTTATTGTGGGGACTGGGGACCACCAGTATTATATAGGAGGAGTACAGTGCAGAGTTTTGCAGACCAGTGACGACCAGTATTATACGTTCTCTGCCTGAAAAACGCTCCATATCTGTGCTCAGTGTGCTGCATATATCTGTGCTCACACTGCTTTATTGTGGGGACTGGGGACCACCAGTATTATATAGGAGGAGTACAGTGCAGAGTTTTGCTGACCAATGAACACCAGTATTATACGTTCTCTGCCTGAAAAATGCTCCATATCTGTGCTCAGTGTGCTGCATATATCTGTGCTCACACTGCTTTATTGTGGGGACTGGGGACCACCAGTATTATATAGGAGGAGTACAGTGCAGAGTTTTGCTGACCAGTGACCACCAGTATTATATGTTCTCTGCCTGAAAAATGCTCCATATCTGTGCTCAGTGTGCTGCATTTATCTGTGCTCACACTGCTTTATTGTGGGGACTGAGGACCACCAGTATTATATAGGAGGAGTACAGTGCAGAGTTTTGCTGACCAGTGACCACCAGCATTATACGTTCTCTGCATGAAAAACGCTCCATATCTCCTGCTGCATTGTAGTTTATAGTAGGAGTACAGTGCATAATTTTGCTGACCACCAGTATATAATATATAGCAGTACGGTACAGTAGGCCACTGTTCTACCTACCTCTGTGTCGTCAAGTATACTATCCATCCATACCTGTGGTGCATTTCAGTTGTGCGCAGTATATATAGTAGTAGGCCATTGCTATTGATACTGGCATATAATTCCACACATTAAAAATGGAGAACAAAAATGTGGAGGGAAAGATCAAGATCCACTTCCACCTCGTGCTGAAGCTGCTGCCACTAGTCATGGCCGAGACGATGAAATGCCATCAACGTCTTCTGCCAAGGCCGATGCCCAATGTCATAGTAGAGAGCATGTAAAATCCAAAAAAATAAAGCTCAGTAAAATGACCCTAAAATCTACATCAACATCATCTGAGGAGAAGCGTAAACTTGCCAATGTGCCATTTACGACACGGAGTGGCAAGGAACGGTTGAGGTCCTGGCCTATGTTTAAGGCTAGTGGTCCAGCTTCACCTGAGGATGGAAGCACTCATCCTCCTGCTAGAAAACTTAAAAGAGTTAAGATGGCAAAAGCACAGCAAAGAACTGTGCGTTCTTCTAAATCACAAATCCCCAAGGAGAGTCCAATTGTGTCGGATGCGATGCCTGACCTTCCCGACACTGGACGGGAAGAGGTTGCGCCTTCCACCATTTGCACGCCCCCTGCAAGTGCTGGAAGGAGCACCCACAGTCCAGTTCCTGATAGTCAAATTGAAGATGTCACTGTTGAAGTACACCAGGATGAGGATATGGGTGTTGCTGGCGCTGGGGAGGAAATTGACAAGGAGGATTCTGATGGTGAGGTGGTTTGTTTAAGTCAGGCACCCGGGGACACACCTGTTGTCCGTGGGACGAATATGGCCATTGACATGCCTGTTCAAAATACAAAAAAAATCACCTCTTTGGTGTGGAATTATTTCAACACAAATGCGGACAACTGGTGTCAAGCCGCGTGTTGCCTTTGTCAAGCTGTAATAAGTAGGGGTAAGGACGTTAACCACCTAGGAACATCCTCCCTTATACGTCACCTGGACTGCATTCATCAGAAGTCAGTGACAAGTTCAAAAACTTTGGATGACAGCGGAAGCAGTCCACTGACCACTAAATCCCTTCCTCTTGTAACCAAGCTCCTGCAAACCACAGCACCAACTCCCTCAGTGTCAATTTTCTCCTTACAGAGGAAAGCCAATAGTCCTGCAGGCCATGTCACTGGCAAGTCTGACGAGTCCTCTCCTGCCTGGGATTCCTCCGATGCATCCTTGAGTGTAACGCCTACTGCTGCTGGCGCTGCTGTTGTTGCTGCTGGGAGTCGATCATCATCCCAGAGGTGAAGTCGGAAGTCGGAAGACCACTTGTACTACTTCCAGTAAGCAATTGACTGTCCAACAGTCCTTTGCGAGGAAGATGAAATATCACAGCAGTCATCCTGCTGCAAAGTGGATAACTCAGGCCTTGGCAGCCTGGGCGGTGAGAAACGTGTTTCCGGTATCCACCGTTAATTCAGAGGCAACTAGAGACTTGATTGAGGTACTGTGTCCCCGGTACCAAATACCATCTAGGTTCCATTTCTCTAGGCAGACGATACCGAAAATGTACACAGACCTCAGAAAAAGAGTCACCAGTGTCCTAAAAAATGCAGTTGTACCCAATGTCCACTTAACCACGGACATGTTAACAAGTGGAGCAGGGCAGACTCAGGACTATATGACTGTGACAGCCCACTGGGTAGATGTGTTGCCTCCCGCAGCAAGAACAGCAGCGGCGGCACCAGTAGCAGCATCTCGCAAACGCCAACTCGTTCCTAGACAGGCTAGGCTTTGTATCACCGCTTTCCAGAAGAGGCACACAGCTGACAACCTCTTACGGAAACTGAGGAACATCATCACAGAATGGCCTACCCCAATTGGACTCTCGTGGGGATTTGTGACATCGGACAACGCCACCAATATTGTGCGTGCATTACATCTGGGCAAATTCCAGCACTTCCCATGTTTTGCACATACATTGAATTTGGTGGTGCAGAATTATTTAAAAAACGACAGGGGCGTGCAAGAGATGCTGTTGGTGGCCCGAAGAATTGCGGGCCACTTTCGGCATTCAGCCACTGCGTGCCAAAGACTGGAGCACCAGCAAACACTCCTGAACCTGCCCTGCCATCATCTGAAGCAAGAGGTGGTAACGAGGTGGAATTCAACCCTCTATATGCTTCAGAGGATGGAGGAGCAGCAAAAGGCCATTCAAGCCTATACATCTGCCTACGATATAGGCAAAGGAGGGGGAATGCACCTGACTCAAGCGCAGTGGAGAATGATTTCAACGTTGTGCAACCCTTTGTACTTGCCACACGTGAAGTCAGTTCAGACACTGCCAGCCTGAGTCAGGTCATTCCCCTCATCAGGCTTTTGCAGAAGAAGCTGGAGACATTGAAGGAGGAGCTAAAACAGAGCGATTCCGCTAGGCATGTGGGACTTGTGGATGGAGCCCTTAATTCGCTTAACCATGATTCACGGGTGGTCAATCTGTTGAAATCAGAGCACTACATTTTGGCCACCGTGCTCGATCCTAGATTTAAACCTACGTTGTATCTCTCTTTCCGGCAGACACAAGTATGCAGAGGTTCAAAGACCTGCTGGTGAAAAAATTGTGAAGTCAAGCGGAACGTGACCCGTCAACAGCTCCTCCTTCACATTCTCCCGCAACTGGGGGTGCGAGGAAAAGGCTAAGAATTCCGAGCCCACCCGCTGGCGGTGATGCAGGGCAGTCTGGAGTGAGTGCTGACATCTGGTCCGGACTGAAGGACCTGCCAACGATTACTGACATGTCGTCTACTGTCACTGCATATGATTCTCTCACCATTGAAAGAATGGTGGAGGACTATATGAGGGATCGCATCCAAGTAGGCATGTCAGACAGTCCGTACGTCAACTGGCAGGAAAAAGAGGCAATTTGGAGGCCCTTGCACAAACTGGCTTTATTTTACCTAAATTGCCCCCCCCCCCTCCAGTGTGTACTCCAAAAGAGTGTTTAGTGCAGCCGCTCACCTT
Organism: Pseudophryne corroboree; assembly: GCF_028390025.1. Taxonomy (NCBI): domain Eukaryota; kingdom Metazoa; phylum Chordata; class Amphibia; order Anura; family Myobatrachidae; genus Pseudophryne; species Pseudophryne corroboree. Next base: position 171,244,623 of record NC_086448.1, on the reverse strand, counting down.
GTCAGCAATCGGCGTACGAGGTTACTTCCAGAAAATGTGGAGAAGATGATCAAAATGAATTATAATCAATTCCTCCATGGAGACATTCACCAGCAGCAATTGCCTCCAGAAAGTACACAGGGACCTGAGATGGTGGATTCCAGTGGGGACGAATTAATAATCTGTGAGGAGGGGGATGTACACAGTGAAAGGGGTGAGGAATCGGATGATGAGGAGGAGGTGGACATCTAGCCTCTGTAGAGCCAGTTTGTGCAAGGAGAGATTGATTGCTTCTTTTTTGGTGGGGGGCCAAACCAACCAGTCATTTCAGTCACAGTCATGTGGCAGACCCTGTCGCTGAAATTATGGGTTCGTTAAAGTGTGCATGTCCTGTTTATACAACATAAGGGTGGGTGGGGGGGCCAAGAACAATTCCATCTTGCACCTCTTTTTTCTTTCATTTTTCTTTGCATCATGTGCTGTTTGGGGACTATTTTTTTGACGTGCCATCCTGCCTGACACTGCAGTGCCACTCCTAGATGGGCCAGTTGTTTGTGTCGGCCACTTGTGATGCTTAGCTTAGCCATCCAGTGACCTTGGTGCACCTCTTTTTTTCTTTGCATCATGTGCTGTTTGGGGACTATTTTTTAAATCTGCCATCCTGTCTGACACTGCAGTGCCACTCCTAGATGGGCCAGGTGTTTGTGTCGGCCACTTGGGTCGCTTAGCTTAGTCACACAGCTACCTCATTGCGCCTCTTTTTTTCTTTGCATCATGTGCTGTTTGGGGACTATTTTTTTGAAGTGCCATCCTGCCTGACACTGCAGTGCCACTCCTAGATGGGCCAGGTGTTTGTGTTGGCCACTTGTGTCGCTTAGCTTAGCCATCCAGCGACCTTTGTGCACCTCTTTTTTTCTTTGCATCATGTGCTGTTTGGGGACTATTTTTTTGAAGTGCCATCCTGCCTGACACTGCAGTGCCACTCCTAGATGGGCCAGGTGTTTGTGTCGGCCACTTGGGTCGCTTAGCTTAGTCATCCAGCAACCTCTGTGCAAATTTTAGGACTAAAAATATTGTGAGGTGTGAGGTGTTCAGAATAGACTGAAAATGAGTGTAAATTGTGGTTATTGAGGCTAATAATACTATGCAATCAAAATGACCCCCAAATTCTATGATTTAAGCTGTTTTTGAGGGTTTTTGTAAAAAAAAACACCCGAATCCGACAAAAAATTTTCAGGGAGGTTTTGTCAAAGCGCGTCCGAATCCAAAACACGGCCGCGGAACCGAATCCAAAACCAAACCACAAAACCCGAAAAATTTCCGGTGCACATCACTAGTTACAAGACATGTGCAACAGTATACTACTGTATGTAGGAAAATTCCCTGCCCACTCTGATTTATGTGAAACCTGTGTGCACCCTTCCATTGAATGTATAACAAAGAAAAAAAATAATAATAAAGTGAATGTTACAGGAACACATTAAAAAAAGGTTGGCACTTCCCATTGGTGTTGGTTTATGCCTTAGAGGACTCGGACGCTAATACTTGTATTTCAAAAGCACGGTATTTTCCACCGCCTCTCCCTACCCCCATCGCCCTTCCCCCCCGGGGGCCTGCACAGGTCATGCAGTGGACAGGGAGGGAGTTCAGGTCAGGTACAATACACAAATGCCGACGATCTACAGTACTGTGTTGCTCATTTAGTTGCGTCGGAATACACTAATTTATACTCATTACTGCTGTGTATTTGTATATAGCGGAATGAATCGCTGCTGCAGATTTACTTTGATTTATGTGAAACCTGTGTGCACCCTTTCATTGAATGTATAACAGAGAAAAAAAAATAATAAAGTGAATGTCACGGGAACATATTAAAAAAAAAAAGGTTGGCACTTTGGGACTCAAACCTGGGACTCTCAGTGTGGGAGGTGGGAGCCTTCATGGCTAGGTTAGTATGGAAGGGGAGACAATTAGCTACCAGAGGGTACCAACCCAAGTTTCTGTGACCTCCACAAGGCTCATGGCAAGCGTCGGAACCCATGGTGGGTCTGCATTAACGGGCCCATTATAGTATATGGGAAAATGGGACCACTTTGCGTACTGATATCTCTAGTACTGGGTGTCCCAGAGACTCAGGGCTGGTACCATACAAAAGCGGAGACTCTTGGCTTTCGGGGCAGACCAACCACTAGTTTATGTGCCACTGGAAAGGGAAACAGGAAACAACTGTGTATCGTGTCCCCTCCAGTTGTCCGCCTAGCTTGCACAGGATGCAGAGTTTCTGGCTAGATAGAAAATACTGTACAGAAATGCTAAGCATGGTAATTTGACATCCTGGAACATAGGGAGAAGTTTTTATCTCTCTCCATTATACTTAGAAAAATTACACTTGCCACTGTACGTTACAAGCTGTTCATGCTAATTAGTACCCTAATAGAACATAATGTACAGAGATACTAAGTACAGTGATTTGGCATCCAGTTAGAAGCTGTTCGTGCTAATTAGTACACTAGTAGAACATACTGTACAGAGATACTAAGGATGGTGATTTGGCATCTAGGAACTTACAGAGGAGCTTTTATCTCTCCATTATACATAGAAAGATTAAACTTGCCACTGTACGTTACAAGCTGTTTGTGCTAATTAGTACACTAGTAGAACATACTGTACAGAGATACTAAGTACAGTGATTTGGCATCCACGAATTAAGGGAGGATCTTTAATCTCTCTCCATTGTAATCTTTCTAAGTATAATGGAGAGAGATAAAAGCTCCTCTGTAACTTCCTGGGTGCCAAATTACCGTCCTTAGTATCTCTGTACTCTATGTTCTACTAGTGTACTAATTAGCACGAACAGCTTGTAACGTACAGTTGCAAGTTTAATCTTTCTATGTATAATGGAGAGAGATAAAAGCTCCTCTGTAAGTTCCTAGATGCCAAATCACCATCCTTAGTATCTCTGTACAGTATGTTCTACTAGTGTACTAATTAGCATGAACAGCTTTTAACTGGATGCCAAATCACTGTACTTAGGATCTCTGTACAGTATGTTCTATTAGGGTACTAATTAGCATGAACAGCTTGTAACGTACAGCGGCAAGTTTAATCTTTCAATGTATAATGGAGAGAGATAAAAGCTCATCCCTAAGTTCCTGGATGCCAAATCACAGTACTTAGTATATCTGTATAGTATTTTCTATTAGGGTACTAATTAGCATGAACAGCTAATTAGTACCCTAATAGAACATACTGTACAGAGATACTAAGTACGGTGATTTGGCATCCATGAACTTACTGAGGAGCTTTTATCTCTCTCCATTATACATAGAAAGATTAAACTTGCCGCTATACGTTACAAGCTGTTTGTGCTAATTAGTACCCTAATAGAACATACTGTACAGAGATACTAAGTACAGTGATTTGGCATCCAGTTAGAAGCTGTTCGTGCTAATTAGTACACTAGTAGAACATACTGTACAGAGAAACTAAGGATGGTGATTTGGCATCTAGGAACTTACAGAGGAGCTTTTATCTCTCTATTATACATAGAAAGATTAAACTTGCCACTGTACGTTACAAGCTGTTTGTGCTAATTAGTACACTAGTAGAACATACTGTACAGAGATACTAAGTACAGTGATTTGGCATCCACGAATTTAGGGAGGAGCTTTAATCTCTCTCCATTGTAATCTTTCTAAGTATAATGGAGAGAGATAAAAGCTCTTCTGTAACTTCCTGAGTGCCAAATTACCGTCCATAGTATCTCTGTACTCTATGCTCTACTAGTGTACTAATTAGCACGAACAGCTTGTAACGTACAGTGGCAAGTTTAATCTTTCTATGTATAATGGAGAGAGATAACAGCTCCTCTGTAAGTTCCTAGATGCCAAATCACCGTCCTTAGTTTCTCTGTACAGTATGTTCTACTAGTGTACTAATTAGCACGAACAGCTTTTAACTGGATGCCAAATCACCGTACTTATTATCTGTGTAGAGTATGTCCTATTAGGGTACTAATTAGCTGTTCGTGCTAATTAGTACCCTAATAGAAAATACTATACAGAGATACTAAGGATGGTGATTTGGCAACCAGGAACTTACGGAGGAGCTTTTATCTTTCTACATTAGTAGAAAGTACACTAGTAGAACATACTGTACAGAGATACTAAGTACAGTGATTTGGCATCCACGAATTTAGGGAGGAGCTTTAATCTCTCTCCATTGTAATCTTTCTAAGTATATTGGAGAGAGATAAAAGCTCCTCTGTAAGCTCCTGGGTGCCAAATTACCGTCCTTAGTATCTCTGTACAGTATGTTCTATTAGGGTACTAATTAGCTGTTCATGCTAATTAGTACCCTAATAGAAAATACTGTACAGAGATACTAAGTATGGTGATTTGGCATCCAGGAACTTAGGGAGGAGCTTTTATCTCTCTACATTATACATAGAAAGATCAAACCTGCCACTGTACGTTACAAGCTGCTCAAGCTAATTAGTATCCTAATAGAACATACTGTACAAAGATACTAAGTACAGTGATTTGGCATCCAGTTAAAAGCTGTTCATGCTAATTAGTACACTAGTAGAACATACTGTACAGAGATACTAAGGACGGTGATTTGGCATCTAGGAACTTACAGAGGAGCTTTTATCTTTCCATTTTACATAGAAAGATTAAACTTGCCGCTGTACGTTACAAGCTGTTCTTGCTAATTAATACCCTAATAGAACATACTGTTCAGAGATACTAAGAACAGTGATTTGGCATCCAGGACCTTACTGAGGAGCTTTTATCTCTCTCCATTATACATAGAAAGATTAAACTTGCCACTGTACGTTACAAACTGTTTGTGCTAATTAGTACCCTAATAGAACATGCTGTACAGAGATACTAAGTACGGTGATTTGGCATCCAGTTAGAAGCTGTTGGTGCTAATTAGTACACTAGTCAGGGCCGGCTCCAGGCCTACTAGCACCCTGAGCGAGAAAATGTAAAAGCGCCCCCCCCCCCCCATGCGCGCGCCGAAGGCGCGCGCGCTCCCGGAAAAGTGGGTGTGGCCTCTGGAAAAGTGGGCGTGGACTCGTAACTTCATATCATCAAACTGTAAAAATATTTTCACACAATTAGCAGCCTTACACAGCCACAGTAGTGTTCCTTACACACAATGTCTCCAGTATAGTGCCAGATACACATAATGTGCAGTGCCAGATAGACATGACATGCCTCCCAGCAGTGCCAGATAGACATGACATGCCTCCCAGCAGTGCCAGCTACACATGACATGCCCCGCAGCAGTGCCAGCTACACATGACATGCCCCGCAGCAGTGCCAGCTACACATGACATGCCCCCCAGTAGTGCCAGCTACACAGGATAGTGTTCACTTTTTAGGGCATGGTGCTGATCACAGGGAGGGCACATTTTTAAGTTAGGAGGGCAAAATGATGTACATACTGCTTGTTGTTCCCACACCTATATGTCAAAGCATGGACAGTGCGCGCCGAAGGCGCGCAGCAAAAATTAATGGGAGTTACTTCGTGGGGAAGGTACGTGGCCACATAATAGTGGCAATTTGCATTACACCACACAGTAGTGCAGCTAATACACACTGCACCAGGTAGAACCTCCTATACACTTTGCGCCAGGCACAGCACTGAGACACATTGCCTAGCCACAGACGCCTAGCGGGAACACTACATGACATGCCCCCCAGCAGTGCCAGCTACACGTGACATGCCCCCCAGCAGTGCCAGCTACATAAATGGCCACACAGTGCCAGATATGCACCCACAGTTCAGATACATAAATGCCCCCAAAGTGCCAGATACATAAGTGCCTCCACAGTGCAGATATGCCCCCCACAGTGCCAGATACATGATGCCCCCGCAGTGCCAGATACATAAGTGCCCACACAGTGCCAGATATAAAAATGCCCACACAGTGCCAGATATGTCCCCACTGTGCCATATATAAAAATGCCCGCACAGTGCCAGATATGCCACCACAGGGCCAGATACATAAATCCCCCCAGTGCCAGATACATAAATGCCCACATATTGCCAGATGCATAAGTGCCCACACAGTGCCAGATGCATTATTGCCCCCCACAGTGTCAGATACATTAATGCCCCCAGTGCCAGATATGCCCCCACAGTGCCATATACATAATGCCCCCACAGTGCAGATATGCCCCCACAGTGCCAGAAACATAATGCCCCCACAGTGCAGCTATGCCCCCACAGTGCCAGATATATAATGCCCCCACAGTGCAGATATGCCCCCACAGTGCCAGATATATAATGCCCCCACAGTGCAGATATGCCCCCACAGTGCCAGATACATAATGCCCCCACAGTGCAGATATGCCCCCACAGTGCCAGAAACATAATGCCCCCACAGTGCAGCTATGCCCCCACAGTGCCAGATATATAATGCCCCCACAGTGCAGATATGCCCCCACAGTGCCAGATACATAATGCCCCCACAGTGCAGATATGCCCCCACAGTGCAAGAAACATAATGCCCCCACAGTGCAGCTATGCCCCCACAGTGCCAGATATATAATGCCCCCACAGTGCAGATATGCCCCCACAGTGCAAGATATATAATGCCCCCACAGTGCAGATATGCCCCCACAGTGCCAGATATATAATGCCCCCACAGTGCAGATATGCCCCCACAGTGCAAGAAACAATGCCCCCACAGTGCAGCTATGCCCCCACAGTGCCAGATATATAATGCCCCCACAGTGCAGATATGCCCCCACAGTGCCAGATATATAATGCCCCCACAGTGCAGATATGCCCCCACAGTGCAAGAATCAATGCCCCCACAGTGCAGCTATGCCCCCACAGTGCCAGATATATAATGCCCCCACAGTGCAGATATGCCCCCACAGTGCCAGATATATAATGCCCCCACAGTGCAGATATGCCCCCACAGTGCCAGATATATAATGCCCCCACAGTGCAGATATGCCCCCACATGAATAAACATAATGCCCCCACAGTGCCAGATATATAATGCCCCCACAGTGCAGATTTTAACTTACATGGCATTGTCACTGCGGACTGCGGTGCTGGGAGCCGGGAGGGGGAGTACTGCTGTGGGCCCAGGCAGGCAGGCAGGCGGGCGGGCGGCTGGACGGATGAACGATTCCGTCTGCGCTGCGCGGCGCCGGCGTCTAACGTCAGACGCCGGCGCCGCACAGCGCGCTGCGCGCACACACACACGGTTTGAAGGCTGGCTCCAGGCAGGAATATGGCGGCCGCAGCGTGCGGCGCCCTAAAAGAGTGGCGCCCCGCGCGGCCGCTCCAGTCGAACATGCCTGGAGCCGGCCCTGACACTAGTAGAACATTCTGTACAGAGATACTAAGGATGGTGATTTGGCATCTAGGAACTTACAGAGGAGCTTTTATCTCTCTATATTATACATAGAAAGATTAAACTTGCCACTGTACATTACAAGCTGTTCGTGCTAATTAGTACACTAGTAGAACATACTGTACAGAGATACTAAGTACAGTGATTTGGCATCCACGAACTTAGGGAGGAGCCTTAATCTCTCTCCATTGTAATCTTTCTAAGTATAATGGAGAGAGATAAAAGCTCCTCTGTAAGTTCCTGGGTGCCAAATTACCGTCCTTAGTATCTCTGTACACTATGTTCTATTAGGGTACTAATTAGCTGTTCATGCTAATTAGTACCCTAATAGAAAATACTGTACAGAGATACTAAGTACGGTGATTTGGCATCCAGGAACTTAGGGAGGAGCTTTTATCTCTCTACATTATACATAGAAAGATCAAACCTGCCACTGTACGTTACAAGCTGCTTGTGCTAATTAGTACCCTAATAGAACATACTGTACAGAGATACTAAATACGGTGATTTGGCATCCAGTTAAAAGCTGTTCGTGCTAATTAGTACACTAGTAGAACATACTGTACAGAGATACTAAGGACAGTGATTTGGCATCTAGGAACTTAGGGAGGAGCTTTTATCTCTCCATTATACATAGAAAGATTAAACTTGCCACTGTACGTTACAAGCTGTTCGTGCTAATAAGTACACTAGAAGAACATACTGGGGACTCGGACTCATACAGTACTTGCATTTCAAAACCACGGTATTTTCCGCCGCCTCCCGCTAGCCCATCGCCATTCCCCCCTGGGAGCCTGCACAGGTCATGCAGTAGACAGGGAGGGAGTTATTCACATAAACCAGGGCAAAGCTGCAGGAGTGGTTGTACTGTTAAGGTTGTATGCACCATACGGTACACATACAATTCTGTAGCATGGCAGGATCAATAGAAATGGCTACTGCCTGTGACTCCTTGCCCCATGGAGGCCCTCGGCTGTGGAGCAAGTGACAGCATAGATTTTGTAGGTCACGGGGCAATGCTAAAGGAGCGTCAGAATCCCCTAGCTAAAATACACAGGGTCGATAGGGATATGTGAGGTCTATGCACTTAACGATACCCTAGACCCCATTGCATCACAAAGTGACAAAATGTCCCAAGCACATGAACATCCACCTTGTGTCAGCACTCAGCTATGGAGGGAGTGACGGCATAGGTTTTGCAGGCTACGGGGCAATCCTGAAGGAGCGTCAGAATCCCCTAGCTACCTGTAAAATACACAGGGGCGATAGGGTTAAGCGAGGTCTATGCACATAATGCTACAAGGCGGGGGTTCATGTGCCTCTGACATTTTGTTACTTTGTGATGCAATGGGGTCTAGTGTATCCTTATGTGCATAGACCTCGCTTATCCCTATCGACCCTGTGTATTTTAGCTAGGGGATTCTGATGCTCCTTCAGCATTGGCCCGTTCTTTGAACATGGTATTTTCCACTGCCTCGGTCTACCCCCATCCCACTTTCCCCTTCCCCCGTGGGAGCCTGCACAGTTCATGCAGTAAACAGGGAGGGAGTTCCGATCAGGTTACAAGACAAGATTTATGTGAAACCTGTGTGCACCCTTCCATTGATTGTATAACAAAGAAAAAAAATAATAAAGTGAATGTCACGGGAACTCGGACGCTCATACTGTACATGTATTTCAAAAGCACGGTGTTTATGCATTGTACATACTTCCTTTTATACAATTAGTTGCGTCTCCATACACAATCTTGCGTCTGCATACACAAGTGTTTTAACATGTTTGTTTGTGTCTGTATAAACTATTTATATTGAGAACTCTCACCGTCTGACCATTGATCATCATCTATTAACATTACAGTCGTCACTGACTATTTGCCAGAGCTGTAGATCAATCCGCCGCTATACGATCGAACGTACTGGATTAGTGGAGCATTAGCCACCCAGTGGTGGAGATGTGTACTGCATGCTGAGTATCTAGAATCGCCTCAACACGCCTGCCTGTGATTAAACTCAGCAAGCTAAGCTATCACCTTAGCGTGACTAAACGTCCGTCTAGGCGGAGAATCGGTCAAGATAAAGGTGGCTACATCTGTAGATACACTGAGATCTTACTGAGGGGAGACATGTACACAAGTGAATGGGGGAAACAGAGAGGCATACGCTATGAAGTAAAGGGGCAGATGTACTGTGACAGAAAGCAAAAAGGAGAGGAGCGCAGAGCAGGTCCAGAGGCATGAAACTTACTGAGGAGCGTGGCCCAAGGAAGCTGCAGGTCTTTAATGGAACAGCCAATCCCAGTCATTTTGAACTGTCCTTCCATCCAGGGGCGGGGACTACAGATGATTGATACATTGAATCACTGTGCCCGCCCCAACTCCTCATTAGTGGCAGCGCTGCAGGCTCCACCCACGACACGCCGCCACCTGGAGGCTGCGCTGCATTAATATCTGCCTGCATCAGAGGGAGATCCCCCCACCTCCCCACGCACCCACCCGCCCACCCGGCTGACGAACGGTGGCCCTGCACTGCCTGCAAGCGGAGTGGGGGCAGTAACTGTGTATTAAAAATGAAACTTGACATCTTGCGCAGGTGGGGAGAGGCGGGCCCCTAGAGACCATCGGCCCCTAGGCGAATGCCTATACCGCCTTGTGGTAAATCCGCCTCTGGCAGGCGGCTTGTAATGAGTCAGCTTGACTCATTACAATGCCGCTGGATGGGAATGCAGCCAGTTGCGCCCTCAGGGCAACTGCGCTGTGTGCCAGGCACACCTGGCACACACGTAGTTATGGCTCTGTCTTGTCGAATACCTTTGCTGATTTTAAACCAATCTGTTTCTCCTTGATCTATTCGAACTGAAACTTTTTGACCTATGTAAAGATTCTGTATGAGGATAATCTGATGTTTTGGTATGCCCATATTTCTTAATGTTTTCCAGGGCTTTTTGATTGACACAATCAAAGGCCTTACTGTAGTCAATGAAGCACATGTAGATGTGTTTTTAATATTCCTTTGTCTTTTCAAGCATCTACCTTACATCCGCTATGATGTCTCTTGTGCCACTTCCTTTTCTGAACCCTGCTCATATTTCAGGCAACTCACACTCCATATACAATTGTAGTCTCCATTGGATGATCTTGAGCAGGGCCTTGCTAGCATGTGGAATAACTGCAATTGTTCGATATTTCTACAGTCAGTTGGATCACCCTACAGTTTTGGTATGAACACAGATCTTTTCCAATCATTAGGCCAAATTTGCTGTCAAAGTTTCATAAGTGCTGTGTTAGCCAATTCAGAGTTCTGTATTAGTTCAATATGCATATCATCAATGCCGGGGGCTTTGTTCTTTGATAAAGCTTTTAATGCTGCTTCAACTTCTTCCCTCATTACTGATGGTTCCTCATCATAGGGTATATATTGTAAAGGCTGTTGCACAGCTTGATCTTTGCAGTATAAGGACTCAGAATATTCTTTTCATCTGTTCTTGATCTTCTCTGGGTCATTCAATATGGACCCTCGAGCATCTTTTAGTAGACCTGTTCGAGGTCTGTAACCTTCTTTATTTTTTGAAGGCTGATCTTGTTCTTCCTTTAGTATTTACTGATTCTACCTCCTTGCATGCATCAGTGTAGTACTTTCTTTGGAAATTTCAATTTAGTACCTTAACTGTATCTTTGTCACCCCGAGCTTTAGCAGTTCTGCATTTTGGGGTAATTTGTGAAGTTTCAGCAAACATCCATTTTGGTCTTTTCCGCTTTTTTACTTTTTGCAAAGAATTTTGACACTCATCAAGTACAACTTGCTTGATGTCTCCCCATAACTCATCTGCCTCGTTGTTTGTATCTAAGATAGCAAAATAATTGTGCAAGTGATCTTTGAATTCTGGTAGTACGTTTTCAAAATCCTATTTTGTTATTTTTATGATTGCCTTGCACTTTTTTGATTTTACATAGTAGTTGATAATCAGTACCACAGTCGGCTGCAGGTTTCAAGGCTAGACATGGAAGTAAATCACCAAGCCTTTCTCCCATAGTTTGTCTTTGACTGGGGTATGGATCATCAGATCTACATGACTAAGGTCTACAGTCATTAGGTTGACCGTTAATGGTTGACATGTATTAGGTCGAGAGGGTCAAAAGGTTGACACATGAAAAAGTCCACATAACAAAAGGTATACAGTAGAGATGTTCACCGGACATTTTTCAGGTTTTGTGTTTTGGTTTTGGATTCGGTTCCGCGGCCGTGTTTTGGATTCGGACGCGTTTTGGCAAAACCTCCCTGAAAATTTTTTGACTGATTCGGGTGTGTTTTGGATTAGGGTGATTTTTAACAAAAAAACCTCAAAAACAGCTTAAATCATAGAATTTGGGGGTCATTTTGATCCCATAGTATTATTAACCTCAATAACCATAATTTCCACTCATTTCCAGTCTATTCTGAACACCTCACAATATTATTTTTAGTCCTAAAATTTGCACCGAGGCCGCTGGATGACTAAGCTAAGCGACCCAAGTGGCTGACACAAACACCTGGCCCATCTAGGAGTGGCACTGCAGTGTCAGACAGGATGGCACTTAAAAAAATAGTCCCCAAACAGCACATGATGCAAAGAAAAGAAGAGGTGCACCAAGGTCGCTGTGTGACTAAGCTAAGCGACCCAAGTGGCCGACACAAACACCTGGCCCATCTAGGAGTGGCACTGTAGTGTCAGACAGGATGGCAGATTTAAAAAATAGTCCCCAAACAGCACATGATGCAAAGAAAAAAAGAGGTCAGCAAAATTATGCACTGTCCTCCTACTACTGCGCAAAACTTAAATGCACCACAGGTATGGATGGATAGTATACTTGACGACACAGAGGTAGGTAGAGCAGTGGACTACTGTACCGTACTGCTATATATTATATACTGGTGGTCAGCAAAATTATGCACTGTCCTCCTACTACTGCGCAAAACTTAAATGCACCACAGGTATGGATGGATAGTATACTTGACTACATAGAGGTAGGTAGAGCAGTGGACTACTGTACCGTACTGCTATATATTATATACTGGTGGTCAGCAAAATTATGCACTGTCCTCCTACTATATATACTGCGCACAACAACTAAAATGCACCACAGGTATGGATGGATAGTATACTTGACGACACAGAGGTAGGTAGAGCAGTGGACTACTGTACCGTACTGATATAATGCTGGTGGTCACTGGTCAGCAAAATTCTGCACTGTCCTCCTACTTTATACTACAATGCAGCACAGATATGGAGCGTTTTTCAGGCAGAGAATGTAGATATTTTCAGCACACTGAGCACAGATATTTGCAAGCACACTGAGCACAGACTACGGTACCGTACTGCTATATATTATATACTGGTGGTCAGCAAAATTATGCACTGTCCTCCTACTATATATACTGTGCACAACAACTAAAATGCACCACAGGTATGGATGGATAGTATACTTGACGACACAGAGGTAGGTAGAGCAGTGGACTACTGTACCGTACTGCTATATATTATATACTGGTGGTCAGCAAAATTATGCACTGTCCTCTTACTACTGCGCAAAACTTAAATGCACCACAGGTATGGATGGATAGTATACTTGACGACACAGAGGTAGGTAGAGCAGTGGACTACTGTACCGTACTGATATAATGCTGGTGGTCACTGGTCAGCAAAATTCTGCACTGTCCTCCTTCTATATACTACAATGCAGCACAGATATGGAGCGTTTTTCAGGCAGAGAACGTAGATATTTTCAGCACACTGAGCACACATATTTGCAAGCACACTGAGCACAGATATTTGCAGCACACTGAGCACAGATATTTACAGCACACTGAACACAACTGAGAGAACGCTGCACAAGTCCTCTCCCTATCATCTCCAATGCACGAGTGAAAATGGCGGCGACGCGCGGCTCCTTATATAGAATACGAATCTCGCGAGAATCCGACAGCGGGATGATGACGTTCGGGCGCGCTCGGGTTAACCGAGCAAGGCGGGAAGATTCGAGTCCGCCTCGGAACCGTGTAAAATGGGTGAAGTTCGGGGGGGTTCGGATTCCGAGGATCCGAACCCGCTCATCACTAGTATACAGTAGATTAAAGAACTTGACACATGAAAAGGTCAACATGACAAAATAAAACATAAAAAAAGATTGACAACATATTTAAAAGTTTTTTTGGTGTTGTTTTCGCTTTGAAAGCACGTGGATCCCCAATTATTGTACCATGTCCCCTCGCATGGTTTACTTCGCTCACCATGCTTCGGGCAATATGCCTTGCTCCACTACCGATGCACTCAGCAGAAGTTACTATTCCCAATTGAAGTCCATGTGGATGGTATAGTATTAAAAAGTTGATAATAATGCTAAAACCTCCAAAAAAGCTGTGTCAACCATTTGCACCTGTTGACTATAAGCATTGTTGACCTTTTATATGTTGACCAATTGTCTCTGTCAACATTTTGACCATGTTGACCTAATACATGTTAACCATTAGTAGTCAACTTAATTACTGTCGACCTTCTCATGGTTGACCTACAACCATGATACCCTATGTCTGGCACCTCAAACTGAGACCAGTCCACTGTGGGAGGCCCTGCCAGTAGTAAATTACTGATCTCCTAACTCTCAGGATCACTGATGCAAGCAAGCAAGCCCTCATGGCACGACAAGCCAACAAACCAAGTGAGGGTTCATTTATTGTAACATGTCACATAAAATTTAGCAGAGAAAATATTTGCATGAACATGCCCCAGGTCTTCTAGTACTCTGTTCATTAATTTTTTAGGTACCTCCACAGGAAAAATATATCCATAATTATGTCCACCCCCAGAGGAAAAAAAAAACATATATTGCCTCCTTCTGGAAAAAAACACACACATTGCCCCAACAAAATCTAACCTGCTATGAAGACAGAGGCAATTATGGATCTGAAATGGTGATGGGGGTGGGCTTGACTGACACTGACTCAATGAGGGGAACATAGTGGAGTAGCAGAAGTTCCTTTAGGCAATCTGTGGCTACCAGTATACCTCCAGGCAGTGTCGGACTGGGGCATAAAGGGCCCACCGGGGGGATGCAGTGGTAGTGGTCCATCCTTAGTGGTGTAGCCAGTCTCCAGAGGGATGGGTGGCCAGCTCCCAACAGAGGTTTGGCTAACCATTAGAGAGTGCATAGTTTGGGCCCCTTGATAAATATATTGTAAATACTGCTAGTGCATGCATGATAATGTACCAGATTATTAACAGCAATGCACTGTAGAAAATATATAATAATTTATTGTGCAGTATAATTTGTGCAGTATAATGTAATATGTATAATTTAAGTGCACAGTCTTGATCCTAATCCTTAGGGGAGGGTGTGGGCCCTCCGGGGTTTTTCCCTGTGCCCCTGTGGTCCAGACAAACCCTGCCTCCAGGCTATACTGGTTGCACTATCTCCCTTCACTGAGTCCCCTCCCTCACCCTCGGTGCTTAAGTGGAGTGTGGCTGCATGTCCTTCATGATGTCATGCTGCTGAGTAGATTGTGCCCAGAAGATGAACTAGGCAATGCCTGGGCAGGCTGCGAACAAAAGCTGTATGACACTCTTACGGTACCACCTACTCACAGATTTTTATTCGTAATACCTTAGATTCAAGCAAGAATGGGTGAGTCAATTTAGTTGTTTTTTGCAAATATGAAAGAAGGCAGCATATGTTTGAGGCCTCGTGTGCACGTGCCTACTAGTGATGAGCGGGTTCGGTTTCTCGGAAACCGAACCCCCCCGAACTTCACGCTTTTTACACGGGTCCGAGGCAGACTCGGATCTTCCCGCCTTGCTCGGTTAACCCGAGCGCGCCCGAACGTCATCATCCCGCTGTCGGATTCTCGCGAGGCTCGGATTCTATCGCGAGACTCGGATTCTATATAAGGAGCCGCGCGTCGCCGCCATTTTCACACGTGCATTGAGATTGATAGGGAGAGGACGTGGCTGGCGTCCTCTCCGTTTAGAATAGAAATAGATAGTGAGAGTGAGACACTTGATTTACTGGAGCTTAGGAGTACTCAGAGAGTGCAGAGTTTACTAGTGACTGACCAGTGACCACCAGTGCAGTTTTATTATTATTTAATATAATCCGTTCTCTGCCTGAAAAAAAACGATACACAGTGACACAGTATACCATATCTGTGCTCAGCCTCAGTGTGCTGCATCATCTATGTATATCTGACTGTGCTGAGTGCTCACTGCTCACACAGCTTAATTGTGGGGGAGACTGGGGAGCAGTTATAGCAGGAGTACATATATTTAACAGTGCACACTTTTGCTGCCAGAGTGCCACTGCCAGTGTGACTGACCAGTGACCACCAGTATATTGTGATTGTCTGCCTGAAAAAGTTAAACACTCGTCGTGTGGTGTTTTTATTCTATAAACGCATTCTGCTGACAGTGTCCAGCAGGTCCGTCATTATATAATATATACCTGTCCTGCAGTAGTGATATATATATATATTTTATATCATTATCATCCAGTCTATACTAGCAGCAGACGCAGTACGGTAGTCCACGGCTGTAGCTACCTCTGTGTCGGCAGTCGCTCGTCCATAATTGTATACCTACCTGTGGTGGTTTTTTTTTTTTTCTATCTTCTTCATACTAGTAGTTACCTTTAGGAGTCTGCAGTGCTGACAGTGTCCAGCAGGTCCGTCATTATATAATATATACCTGTCCGGCTGCAGTAGTGATATATATATATTTTTTATATCATTATCATCCAGTCTATATTAGCAGCAGACGCAGTACGGTAGTCCACGGCTGTAGCTACCTCTGTGTCGGCAGTCGCTCGTCCATCCATAATTATATACCACCTACCTGTTGTGTTTTTTTTTCTATCTTCTTGATACTAGTAGCTTACTTTAGGAGTCTGCAGTGCTGACAGTGTCCAGCAGGTCCGTCATTATATAATATATACCTGTCCGGCTGCAGTAGTGATATATATATATTTTTTATATCATTATCATCCAGTCTATATTAGCAGCAGACGCAGTACGGTAGTCCACGGCTGTAGCTACCTCTGTGTCGGCAGTCGCTCGTCCATCCATAATTATATACCACCTACCTGTTGTGTTTTTTTTTCTATCTTCTTGATACTAGTAGCTTACTTTAGGAGTCTGCAGTGCTGACAGTGTCCAGCAGGTCCGTCATTATATAATATATACCTGTCCGGCTGCAGTAGTGATATATATATATTTTTTATATCATTATCATCCAGTCTATATTAGCAGCAGACGCAGTACGGTAGTCCACGGCTGTAGCTACCTCTGTGTCGGCAGTCGCTCGTCCATCCATAATTGTATACCACCTACCTGTGGTGTTTTTTTTTTCTATCTTCTTGATACTAGTAGCTTACTTTAGGAGTCTGCAGTGCTGACAGTGTCCAGCAGGTCCGTCATTATATAATATATACCTGTCCGGCTGCAGTAGTGATATATATATATATTTTTTATATCATTATCATCCAGTCTACAGCCGGTAGTCCACGGCTGTAGCTACCTCTGTGTCGGCAGTCGCTCGTCCATCCATAATTGTATACCACCTACCTGTGGTGTTTTTTTTTTTTCTATCTTCTTGATACTAGTAGCTTACTTTAGGAGTCTGCAGTGCTGACAGCGTCCAGCAGGTCCGTCATTATATAATATATACCTGTCCGGCTGCAGTAGTGATATATATATATTTTTTATATCATTATCATCCAGTCTATATTAGCAGCAGACGCAGTACGGTAGTCCACGGCTGTAGCTACCTCTGTGTCGGCAGTCGCTCGTCCATCCATAAGTATACTAGTATCCATCCATCTCCATTGTTTACCTGAGGTGCATTTTAGTTGTGCCTATTAAAATATGGAGAACAAAAATGTTGAGGTTCCAAAAATAGGGAAAGATCAAGATCGACTTCCACCTCGTGCTGAAGCTGCTGCCACTAGTCATGGCCGAGACGATGAAATGCCAGCAACGTCGTCTGCCAAGGCCGATGCCCAATGTCATAGTACAGAGCATGTAAAATCCAAAACACCAAATTCAGTAAAAAAAGGACTCAAAAATCTAAAATAAAATTGTCAGAGGAGAAGCGTAAACTTGCCAATATGCCATTTACCACACGGAGTGGCAAGGAACGGCTGAGGCCCTGGCCTATGTTCATGGCTAGTGGTTCAGCTTCACATGAGGATGGAAGCACTCAGCCTCTCGCTAGAAAAATGAAAAGACTCAAGCTGGCAAAAGCACAGCAAAGAACTGTGCGTTCTTCGAAATCACAAATCCACAAGGAGAGTCCAATTGTGTCGTTTGCGATGCCTGACCTTCCCAACACTGGACGTGAAGAGCATGCGCCTTCCACCATTTGCACGCGCCCTGCAAGTGCTGGAAGGAGCACCCGCAGTCCAGTTCCTGATAGTCAGATTGAAGATATCAGTGTTGAAGTACACCAGGATGAGGAGGATATGGGTGTTGCTGGCGCTGGGGAGGAAATTGACCAGGAGGATTCTGATGGTGAGGTGGTTTGTTTAAGTCAGGCACCCGGGGAGACACCTGTTGTCCGTGGGAGGAATAGGGCCATTGACATGTCTGGTGAAAATACCAAAAAAATCAGCTCTTCGGTGTGGAAGTATTTCAACAGAAATGCGGACAACAGGTGTCAAGCCGTGTGTTGCCTTTGTCAAGCTGTAATAAGTAGGGGTAAGGACGTTAACCACCTCGGAACATCCTCCCTTATACGTCACCTGCAGCGCATTCATAAGTCAGTGACAAGTTCAAAAACTTTGGGCGACAGCGGAAGCAGTCCACTGACCAGTAAATCCCTTCCTCTTGTAACCAAGCTCACGCAAACCACCCCACCAACTCCCTCAGTGTCAATTTCCTCCTTCCCCAGGAATGCCAATAGTCCTGCAGGCCATGTCACTGGCAATTCTGACGAGTCCTCTCCTGCCTGGGATTCCTCCGATGCATCCTTGCGTGTAACGCCTACTGCTGCTGGCGCTGCTGTTGTTGCTGCTGGGAGTCGATGGTCATCCCAGAGGGGAAGTCGTACTCCTAAGACCACTTTTACTACTTCCACCAAGCAATTGACTGTCCAACAGTCCTTTGCGAGGAAGATGAAATATCACAGCATTCATCCTGCTGCAAAGCGGATAACTGAGGCCTTGGCATCCTGGGTGGTGAGAAACGTGGTTCCGGTATCCATCATTACTGCAGAGCCAACTAGAGACTTGTTGGAGGTACTGTGTCCCCGGTACCAAATACCATCTAGGTTCCATTTCTCTAGGCAGGCGATACCGAAAATGTACACAGACCTCAGAAAAAGACTCACCAGTGTCCTAAAAAATGCAGTTGTACCCAATGTACACTTAACCACGGACATGTGGACAAGTGGAGCAGGGCAGGCTCAGGACTATATGACTGTGACAGCCCACTGGGTAGATGTATGGACTCCCGCCGCAAGAACAGCAGCGGCGGCACCAGTAGCAGCATCTCGCAAACGCCAACTCTTTCCTAGGCAGGCTACGCTTTGTATCACCGCTTTCCAGAATACGCACACAGCTAAAAACCTCTTACGGCAACTGAGGAAGATCATCGCAGAATGGCTTACCCCAATTGGACTCTCCTGTGGATTTGTGGCATCGGACAACGCCAGCAATATTGTGTGTGCATTAAATCTGGGCAAATTCCAGCACGTCCCATGTTTTGCACATACCTTGAATTTGGTGGTGCAGAATTATTTAAAAAACGAGAGGGGCGTGCAAGAGATGCTGTCGGTTGCCAGAAGAATTGCGGGACACTTTCGGCGTACAGGCACCACGTACAGAAGACTGGAGCACCACCAAAAACGCCTGAACCTGCCCTGTCATCATCTGAAGCAAGAAGTAGTAACGAGGTGGAATTCAACCCTCTATATGCTTTAGAGGTTGGAGGAGCAGCAAAAGGCCATTCAAGCCTATACAACTGAGCACGATATAGGAGGTGGAATGCACCTGTCTCAAGCGCAGTGGAGAATGACTTCAACGTTGTGCAAGGTTCTGCAACCTTTTGAACTTGCCACACGTGAAGTCAGTTCAGACACTGCCAGCCTGAGTCAGGTCATTCCCCTCATCAGGCTTTTGCAGAAGAAGCTGGAGACATTGAAGGAGGAGCTAACACAGAGCGATTCCGCTAGGCATGTGGGACTTGTGGATGGAGCCCTTAATTCGCTTAACAAGGATTCACGGGTGGTCAATCTGTTGAAATCAGAGCACTACATTTTGGCCACCGTGCTCGATCCTAGATTTAAAACCTACCTTGGATCTCTCTTTCCGGCAGACACAAGTCTGCTGGGGTTCAAAGAACTGCTGGTGACAAAATTGTCAAGTCAAGCGGAACGCGACCTGTCAACATCTCCTCCTTCACATTCTCCCGCAACTGGGGGTGCGAGGAAAAGGCTCAGAATTCCGAGCCCACCCGCTGGCGGTGATGCAGGGCAGTCTGGAGCGACTGCTGATGCTGACATCTGGTCCGGACTGAAGGAACTGACAACGATTACGGACATGTCGTCTACTGTCACTGCATATGATTCTCTCCCCATTGAAAGAATGGTGGAGGATTATATGAGTGACCGCATCCAAGTAGGCACGTCAGACAGTCCGTATTTATACTGGCAGGAAAAAGAGGTAATTTGGAGGCCCTTGCACAAACTGGCTTTATTCTACCTAAGTTGCCCTCCCACAAGTGTGTACTCCGAAAGAGTGTTTAGTGCCGCCGCTCACCTGGTCAGCAATCGGCGTACGAGGTTACATCCAGAAAATGTGGAGAAGATGATGTTCATTAAAATGAATTATAATCAATTCCTCCGTGGAGACATTGACCAGCAGCAATTGCCTCCACAAAGTACACAGGGAGCTGAGATGGTGGATTCCAGTGGGGACGAATTGATAATCTGTGAGGAGGGGGATGTACACGGTGATATATCGGAGGATGATGATGAGGTGGACATCTTGCCTCTGTAGAGCCAGTTTGTGCAAGGAGAGATTAATTGCTTCTTTTTTGGTGGGGGTCCAAACCAACCCGTCATTTCAGTCACAGTCGTGTGGCAGACCCTGTCACTGAAATGATGGGTTGGTTAAAGTGTGCATGTCCTGTTTATACAACATAAGGGTGGGTGGGAGGGCCCAAGGACAATTCCATCTTGCACCTCTTTTTTCTTTCATTTTTCTTTGCGTCATGTGCTGTTTGGGGAGTAGTTTTTGGAAGGGCCATCCTGCGTGACACTGCAGTGACACTCCTAGATGGGCCAGGTGTTTGTGTCGGCCACTTGGGTCGCTTATCTTAGTCACACAGCTACCTCATTGCGCCTCTTTTTTTCTTTGCATCATGTGCTGTTTGGGGGGTGTTTTTTGGAAGGCCCATCCTGCGTGACACTGCAGTGCCACTCCTAGATGGGCCAGGTGTTTGTGTCGGCCACTTGGGTCGCTTATCTTAGTCACACAGCTACCTCATTGCGCCTCTTTTTTTCTTTGCGTCATGTGCTGTTTGGGGGGTGTTTTTTGGAAGGGCCATCCTGCGTGACACTGCAGTGCCACTCCTAGATGGGCCAGGTGTTTGTGTCGGCCACTTGGGTCGCTTATCTTAATCACACAGCTACCTCATTGCGCCTCTTTTTTTCTTTGCGTCATGTGCTGTTTGGGGGGTGTTTTTTGGAAGGGCCATCCTGCGTGACACTGCAGTGCCACTCCTAGATGGGCCAGGTGTTTGTGTCGGCCACTAGGGTCGCTTATCTTAGTCACACAGCTACCTCATTGCGCCTCTTTTTTTTCTTCTTTGCGTCATGTGCTGTTTGGGGAGTAGTTTTTTGAAGGGCCATCCTGCGTGACACTGCAGTGACACTCCTAGATGGGCCAGGTGTTTGTGTCGGCCACTTGGGTCGCTGAGCTTAGTCATCCAGCGACCTCGGTGCAAATTTTAGGACTAAAAATAATATTGTGAGGTGTGAGGTGTTCAGAATAGACTGAAAATGAGTGGAAATTATGCGTATTGAGGTTAATAATACTTTGGGATCAAAATTACCCCCAAATTCTATGATTTAAGCAGTTTTTTAGGGTTTTTTGAAAAAAACACCCGAATCCAAAACACACCCGAATCCGACAAAAAAAATTCGGTGAGGTTTTGCCAAAACGCGTTCGAACCCAAAACACGGCCGCGGAACCAAACCCAAAACCAAAACACAAAACCCGAAAAATTTCCGGTGCTCATCACTAGTGCCTACCTGTGCGCTTGCAGAAGGGTTGCTGAGGGAGCCGCAAACTACTGCATTGTGGGAGAAGGCAGGAGAACAATCTCTTCCCTGCTTTTCTCCAGTGTGAGTAGACATCACATAACAGCATCCAGATATGACGTTATATCTTGAATGAAAGATGGAAGAAGCAAAGTTACTTTCATCTGTATGAATGCCTGACATGCATAGCCCCCATGGCTATCTATAAGGCTGCAGGAAAACAACAAACAAAAATGAAATGGCAGAAAAAGCTGTAATTCCTCTGCACTTAATTGTTTGCTTCTGTACACATTGAGAAAGAAAACAAAAAAATCCATCTAAAATGTTGGAGAAAACCTTTTTTTTGCAAGGCAAAGAGAAACAATTTACAATAGTTCTCCCAGAGGACAGTCAGAGTGGTGGTACTCACTAGCAGTGTTAAGTACTATCAAGTACAGTACAAGTGGCCACAACCCAATTGAATTACAGTACAAGCCTATGAATTAAGAAAGGTTTATGAAAAAAGGGCCTTATTCAACTTAATTTGCAGAAATGCAAATCAGGTGATTATCGACAGACTGCGCATGCAGCGGGAACGCATTGCACATATGCGAAGGCTAAATTACAATTTAGTGAAATGCGATCGCAATTTGATTAACAAGAAGTGACCGTTCATGGGTGTTAACGTGGCGTTTGTGGGGAGTGGTTGGAAAAATGCAGGCGTGTCATGGCCATTTTCGGGGCGTGTATCTAACGCCAGTTGCAATGGATTGCGACTAAAAACATGTTGCCAGTGCAACTGCAGTCTCATTATTCTGAGTAGCCCTGGGTCATCCAAAATTGTTAATGGTACTCAATTTTTGCGCATGCATCGCTATTATGTAACTGCATACGCACATTTGAGATTGCATCTATGGGCAACTTTTACATTTCTGGGCGGCTTTTCATGTGCGATTTTTAGCAGAAACAGGATTAAGAAAATCGCAATTTCTGTCTCAATAGCAATCCAAGCTGAATTAGGCACTGCGTTTGTTTTCATTTAATAGTTTTTTCTGTCTCTTTCATATCAGCTAATCTAAAGCTCAGTTTCTCTCTTGTATTATTTACTACTCTATACCATCTATGATGAGATGCTGCACACATATGCACAGCATCTAAACAGTGTAGAGGGAGGTTATGGGCAGCAGTTTGGGAAGCACTGATTATGTCCCCAACATGACGGACAATGGAGGCATGATGTGAGGCCCCAACATATTGTGCACTGTGTCCCCTTGTAGTCCACACAAAAAGTCTCAACTGCCCCCTCTCAAATGCTGGGAGGTATGGGGATGTGCTGGGCTAGCAAAAGTCTGTGAAATATGGATATATGTACAGAGAGAGAGATCCCTAAATATTCTCATGAATCTATTGAACAATGCAATTGCAATCACAACATGCTTGCTATTTACTGGCCTACATGGGATCTATAGGAGACTCAGCCATTCAAATTAATGGAGGATGGGGGGCGGAGGGGGGGAGTGGGATACTGATGGCCATCCAACAGGAGAAGCAGCTGTATGTTTGGGGTTGTTGTCCTGCTGAAGAATAAATTTAGAGCCAATCAGGTGCCTCCCTCATGATACTGCATGATGGATAAGTACCTGCCTGTATTTCTCAGCATTGAAGCACAAAGAAACAGGCAATGTTAAGGACCGTGGATGTAGTGGCCGACCAAGGAAACTTGTGTATCAGATGAAAGACACATCATGCTTACTTCCCTTCAAAAACAGAAGATGTCCAGTAGTGCTATCAGCCAGGGACGGACTGGGGCCACTCCTCCACCCTGACATTTGTGTGTGCATGCGCGCCTTTGGGCACACACATGTGCAATGTGCAAGGGGGCACACACATGTGCAATGGGGTGCACATGCACGCAAAGGAAGTGCGTGGACACTATTCACGGGGTGTGCCGTGAGGGGGGGGGGGGCGTGGATTCACGGCACGCCCCCATATTTCTTTAAAGTGGACAGTTCAAGGGGAGCACTGCCCACGGAGGCATGCCATGAGTCAGAGGGGTGTGAACTTGTGGCACACCCCCATATTCCTTTAAACCAACTATGCAGGAAAACATAGGCACTTGGGATGCAGAACAATGGCAGAATTTTTTCTTAAATATTTGGCTGTAACAGAAGGCATCTGGTTCGTCTGCAGGCAACAGTGAAGCATGGTGAAGGTTCCTTGCAAGTTTGGGGCTGCATTTCAGCAAATGGAGTTGGAAATTGGTAAGGATTAATGGTGTCATCAATGCGGAGAACTACAGGAAAGTACTTAATGATCATTCAATACCGTCAGGGAGGCATCTGAGTGGCTCTAAATTTATTCTGCAGCAGAACAACCCCAGACATACAGCAAATGTCATTAAGAACTATCTTCAGCGTAAAAAAGAACAAGGAGTCCTGAAAGTGATGACATGGCCCCCACAGAGCCCTGATCTCAACATCATTGAGTCTGTCTGGCATTCCATTGTCACGTCTGAGGATTCTTGTGGATCCGGATTTGGGGAAGATGATTCTGGTGCACTTGGATCTCTAAATAACAAGCGAGCGGGACGGATGAAGGTCTTGTGCATTTATTACTTGGAGAAGTTTAACAGGTTTCGCCAAAGACAGTTGAAATAGAGACACGACTGAAGGTTAGCGGGTGGCTGGAGATACCGGCACCATGACCCAGAGCTAAATAGAGGAATCCCGAAGGCAGGTTACCGCTGCGTCCGGAAAAGGTAGCCAGGTAGGACACAGGAACAGAGTCGGCAGTCTGCGTAAGACTGTAACAGGTGGCTTGGATGATTTTGCGGTAAGCAGGAACCTGACACTGGAGACGCTGCGGGAGCACAGAGAACTAGCTTCACAGATACTGTGAAAGATGTTGCACTGGCAAATTCCCTCCTCCAGGTCTTCCTGTCTTATAGCAGCTGCTCAGAGCTAATCGGTCACAGGAAAGTGATAATTAGGTGAAGTGTGGGCAAGACAGGCTTTATGCCCATATCCAAGATGGCGCCACCGGAACACAGACCAGCCTGATCACAGAAGCCCTGGCTCCACAGCAGCACCGCTCACCCTGCCGGAGGAACATGCTACCAGTCTGCAGAGCCGCCATCAAGTGCCCCTGACTGACCTCCCAGCGCACCCCGCCCGGCGCCAGCAGTCCGCACCTCCGCCAGCTGGACCACTCCAGAGGGACCGGACAGGTAAGAGCCGGCTCCCCTGCACAGTCTCCCGCGGACCGTGACATCCATGAAGAGACAGAAGGATTTGAGCAATCCCACATCCACAGAAGGTCTGTGGTTAGTTCTCCAAGATGTTTGAAACAACCTCCTTGCCTAGTTCCTTCAAAAACTGTGTGCAAGTGTACCTGGAAGAATTGATGCTGTTTTGAAGGCAAAGGGTGGTCACACTAAATATTGATATGATTTAGATTTCTCTTCTGTTCATTCACTTAGCATTCTTTTAATTGATAAAATAACTATTAACACTTCTATTTTTCAAAGCATTCTTACTTTGCAACATTTTTTCTACACCTACCTAAATATCGTAGAAATATAAGAATAGAAAAACTGTTAATTTGGCACCTACAGTAGTCCTATGTCAAAAATGGGGGGGTGGGGGGTTAAATATGTACAGTGATAGAAAAGTCAATGATACAATTTTTAATGATATTGGTTGCAGGTAGCTCAATTTATGGTCATACAATTATTGAGTAAGGTCAGCTGGTACACAGGTGTGTTTAATACTATGAGCCTAAAGACTATACCTAATTATGGTGAGATAAGATATTGGACAAGATCATTATACACAAAACACATAGACAAACAATGGAGTTGCGTTAGAATAGTAGATGAGGGGAGGAATTTGACCAGTGCTTATACTTTGTAGCTGTCAATCCAAAATAGAATCCAACTTCAGGTACATACCCTTGTCTCTTAATTTATGGCTAATATTGATAAACAGAAAGTCTCCTTAGCAGCTCTGCAGTAGCAGACAGGGATACTTCTGCACTGCCAGTCATCCCAGACCCAAAATGTTGGCAGAGTGTTGCGGTGTTTGATAGTAATGTTAATCCACACAATTGATAGTTAACCAGAACACAGGTTTATTAACATACAAAGACAACACTTGTTAATGCGGAAGATGTTCTGCAGCAGCAGTAACTCACTCATATATATGACAGGCTGGTACAGTGAAAGCGCGGTAGTTATCACTATACGTCATGCGGCTGTGGTAAGGTAGTGACTCTGACAGTATGAGATGGAAGGCTGCACATCTGTGCAGACTGACTCCCGTTGGAAGGAATACACACCGCCCACTGCTCTCGTCCCACTCAGGCAGTGTGACACACGCTATAGGAGGAACCGTCTCTCTCTCCACTGCAGAGGAACTGTGTCATCTCTCTCCAATGCAGGAGGAACTGTGTCATCAGTCTCCGCCTCCCTGTTGCCTCAGCACTAGAGGGTAAACACTAGAGCAGGCATTCCCAACCACGGTCCTCAATGCACACTAACAGTGCAGGTTTTAGTGACATCCAGGCTGCAGCACAGATGGTTAAATCAAAATAACTGAGCTACTAATTAAGTCACCTGTGCTGAAGCCTGGATATCACTAAAACCTGCACTGCTAGTTTGCCTTGAGGACCATGGTTGGGAATGCCTGCACTAGAGGATATGCACCCAGTGTAATGTATACACAGGAGACGAGGTACTGAGTGCACTATACTCCAACACCCCCCCTCGCTCAGGACTGTCGTCTACGGTCACATATAAAAGAACATGATATTTTATCAAAACTTTTCAATAAAATCATACCTGTAACCAAAAACATGGTTATGAAGCAAAAAACAGTAAGAACAAATCAACATCAAATATATTCTAGTCATGGCCGCAACTGGGGGGGGGGGGCTAAGGGGGCATGCGCCTCGGGTGCAGAATCTTAGAAGGCATAGAGATGGGTACTAGATGGGTACTCTGCCTCCCCGCTTTACTCTCAACCCTAAGGGGCTACTTTCTGCCGGGTCCAAGAACCCGCTCTGCAGGTACCGGCTACCCAGTTCCACCAATGTGGACTCCTGGGAAACCAGCCCCCCTGGTAACTAGAACACTTATGAATGGGGCGGGGGTGGCCGTTCACACACTCCTGTGCCTCTGTAAACTATGTCTGCCCCTGGCCCTGTTCTTCAGGGCCTCCCCTTCCTGCACGGCAGCTCCACCAGAAGAGGACAGGGCGAGAGAAAGCAGCAGCAGCTGATAATTAGTCTGGGCACTAAGGTGAGGTCTTTATACGTCAGGACAGCTGCTGTCTCCCAAAGTGTGGTCCTAGGACCCTACTTGGGATTTGTGTTCCTACAGCAGTTGGCCAATTGGAGTCCTTTGCCACAGTGTTTGTGATACAGTGATTACATGGCTTATATCAGGTATATAACACCAGCCAGTCCTAAGGACTCCTCTCTGCAACCAGGATAACCAACATTGTGTGTGTCCAATCCCCAGAAAGTTGGTACTCCTTCTCATTAATTGGTCCTAGGTCCTGACTGGCATACTGGGCTTTGTAGTCCCACAGCAGTTGGCCAGTCAGAGTCCCCCACAATACTGTATCTAAAGTGCATGTTAGTTTTCTTGTGTTATTATCCATTTTTCTAGGGATTGTGTGCTGGATGCACCCTGACTGTGCTGGTTGTCACTTTGCTGTTTATTACTGTGTTTTTGACATGGTTCCAAAGTGTGTGTGTGTGTGTGTGTGTGCGTGCGTGCGTGCGTGCACGCGCAAGGGGGGCGCCAACTTACTGCCATGCCCCGTGTGCCAAAAATCCTAGTTTTGGCCCTATTCTAGTCCACATTCTTTCATGAACACATTTAGCAGGTCTGATGACAATCCCTTTGTTAACATGTCGGCAACATTGTCCTCACTTGTCACATATTCCACACTGATGGACTTATTCTCCACTTATTCACAAATTAAGTTATGTCTTATAACAATATGCTTAGACTGTCCATAATGCTTGGTGCTAGAAGACAAATCTATTGCTCCTTTGTTATCATACGCAATGTTGATGGTCTCACAGTGACAGAGAAAACCTAATTCACACAAAGCCTCCTTTATCTATAGTGCTTCCTTTGATGTTTCTGTATGTGTCATATACTCCGCTTCTGTAGTAGAAAAGGCAACTGTGGGTTGCTTCCTTCTCACCCAGCCAATGGCTGGGCCTGCCAATCCAAACAGATACCCTGTGTAGGAACAACGGTTATCCTCATCTGACCCCCAGTCGGCATCACAGATAACTTTTAAGCTGGTATCTTTAGACTTTGTAAATCCCAACTTTAGTGAACTTGTACCTTTAAGGTATCTTAAAATTCTTTTAACTGCAATCCAGGATTGCCTCCCAGGACTGATTGCAAACTGAATTGCCTGACTTACTGCATGTGTGATGTCAGGACGAGTCCCAATACTTGCATACATTAAGCTACCAACGGCATTCTGATAAGGAATCTCTTTAATTTCCTCTATCTCTTCCTGGCTGCTTGGTGACATGGTCTTTACCATTTTTAAACCTTTGTCGATGGGAATGCTTACTGGTTTTGCATCAGACATTCCATACTTGGAAAGTAGTGCCTCAATATAGGTTTGTTGATCAATTGTAACAGTCCCTTCTTTTAGATTCTGTACAATCCTCATGCCTAACAAATGATTGCAGGGCCTAGATCCTTTAACTTGAACCTTTGCTTTAGCTGGTGTTTTACGTCAGTGATGTGTTTCTCTTGGCCTGCCAGTAGTAAATCATCTATGAAATCGATTCAGGACATTTGGGTATATTCCTTGGTAACAAGGCAGGCTTTGTAACGAGCAATTGTCACGTCTGCATTTAACTTCTTGCAGAAGACCATTGGCGTTTCTATAATGGGTGCAATGTGTGTGGTGCACATGGGCCCCTGGGTCCAAGGGGGCCAACTGCACACACTGTACCCATTTTAATACTTACCATTCTGGAGTCCAGCGCCGGGTGCTGCGGTCATTACAGAAATCGCCACCAAAACGGCTGCTGCGCATGCACAGTAGCCAAATTGGTCTCCGGATCATGGTGGGCGCCAGGTTTCTGGAGGCCTGCGCATGCGCAGTAGACTCCAGCACAATGCCAGAGTCTACAGCGCTGTACAGTAGAGGGGGCCCACCAGGAGGTGCACACGGGCCCCCTCCTCTGTAGAAACGCCCCTGCAGAGGGCCCATTTGTCTGTGATCGTTTAACGGTTGCTTCGCCTATCAACTACAGTACATGTATTGCTATCATCCAGTGCTGACAGCTCTGTATCAATTGCTGACTTCCACTCTGTCACTGCTTGACTTTGCTTCCTGTATGTTTTGGGGTTCAAAGTAAGCTATGCATATTCCTCACTGTATTTCTTAGCTGGAACACCTTTGTTGGTCCTCATGGAACTCCTGTTTCCTGATTGGTTGTCTACATTGACATTCTCAGTTTCAGAAATGCTTTCTGCTAACTGTACATCCAATGACACATGCTGTTTTTCCTCTTGCTCCACTGCCCCAGTTAGTGGCGCTATTTCATGGAACACCACATCTTCGGATTTAAGAAGATGTTTGTTTGTAATATACCAAAGTCTCTATCCTTTGCTTTCTTCACAGTATCCGAGCATAATACATTCTATGGATTTTGGATCTAACTTTCTCCTTAGGTATATGTGCAAAAGCTTTGCTCCCAAAGACACAAAGATGAATGACACTTGGCTTTTTATTGGACCATGCCTCCAGTGGCATTTTATCTTTTACAGCTACTGTAGGTGCACGATTTTTTAGGTATATTGCAGTAGATACTGCTTTTGCCCAAAATATTTTTTCCAGGTCCGCATCACTTAACGTAGTCCGTGCTCTCTCAACAATTGTGCGATTTGCCCGTTCACTCATGCCATTTTGTTCTGGTGTGTAGGCAATTGTTAGTTGATGCTTTATGCCATATTTTTTAAGGAATGCGGCTAATACCTTGTTGTTTTACTCTCCACTATTGTCAGATCTCAAAACCTTTAATTTCAGACCTGTCTGAGTCTCCACCAGATTTTTGAATTCCACAATTTTGTTGACAACTTCACTCTTTTCTTAAATAATATATACATATGTCATTCTTGTGGTGTCATCAATGAGAGTCATGAAATATCTGTAGCTACTGATTGATTCCACTTCCATTGGACCACGTAAAGCAGTGTGCACTAGAGCTAGTGGTGTCTCTATTCTACTAACTGACTTTGGAAATGGGTTGCGAGTTTGCTTTCCTTTTATACAGCTCTCACACAGGTCTTTCATTGTTACTCATGGTGATCCCTGTTACCATTCCATTTAGCAGTTTCTGGAAATGTATGTGCCACAGCTCCATTGATTGGTTTGCATCAGTAGCCATCATTGCAGAACACTCCTCTGTGTCCAAGACATATAGTTGGTTGCACCGGGTTGCTGAAGCAATTACAGTCCCTCTTTTATTTTGCACCATACACTTGCCCTTTGCAAACTGGACTCTGTAACCCTTTTTCTCTAGGATGCTGATAGCAATGAGATTACTTCCCAAATCTGGCACGAATAATATATCTTGGATATCTGTAACAACTGTTTCTCCTCCAATTCTTAAACGCACTGTGATTGTCCCAACTTGTGATGCAGTAAGGATTTTATTTCCAATCCCTTTTACTGTAGTGGGTTCACATGATATTAAAGAACTGAGCCAATGCTGATTGCAACTGAAATGCCTAGTGGCCCCCAAGTCCATGTACCAGCAATTCTTCTTTTGACTATCTGCTACATTCAGTGCTGACTCGTTTGGTTTGTCATGATGCTTCTGCACACCACTGGAATTTCTCATCCTACAATCTGAAGCCTTATGCCCCAACTTGTCACACACAAAACACTTGAACTTGAGCTTTTTGGACTTTGTCCCTTTTGTGAGTAAGGCAGAACCCTCAGCTATGGTCTCGACAGGAATATGTTCTTGGAACTGTAGTAGCTTAGCCCTTACAATTTCTATTGTCAGCTTGGTATCATTAGACTCCAAAGCAACCACCAAAAAAATCAAATTCTGGCATCAGATTTTGTAACATCGCCATTGCCACTTCCTACTTGTCCACCTGTGCCCCCACAGATGAAAACTGCTGAGCTATTGACAATATCTTATCAATATAACCGTTCATGTCCTTGCAGGCACTCAATTTTGTCCCATATAGCATGCGTCTAAAACTTATACTCATCAGACCTCCGTCATCAAATGTCTTGTAAGGCTGTTCACATGTCCTTATCTGACACTTTCCCACTGATTAAAGAATAAACATGCCACTCCACAGCTAAGCCTATCGTGCCAAAGGCTCTATTTACATCATATGGGTTAGGACCTGCTCCTGGGTCTATTGTGACCTTCCACAATTTTTCCCGCCTAAGCTGCATCTCCATGGCAAACTTCCATGTAGTGTAGTTCTCGGAACCTCTAAATTTTGCACAGTTCATGCTGTGCCCTGTGCTATGCATCTTCTCAGCATTTTAGTAAAATGTTTCTTTGAATTAATCTGTTGTTCTTTTGTTCTGTGTACCTCTGTTCTGGGCTATCACTCAAACACGCGGGGTTGGGCCCAAACAATTGATAGTTAACCAAAACGCTGGTTTATTAACATACAAAGACAACACTTGTTAATGCAGAAGATGTTCTGCAGCAGCAGAACTCACTCATATATATAACAGGCTGGTACAGTGAAAGCACGGTACTTATCACTATACGTCTTGTGGCTGTGGTAAGATAGTAACTCTGACAGTATGAGATGGAAGGCTGCACATCCGTGCAGACTGACTCCCATTGGAAGGAACACACACTGCCCACTGCTCTCCGTCCCGCTCAGGCAGTGCAACACACGCTACAGGAGGAACCATCTCTCTCTCTCCACTGCAGGAGGAACTGTGTCATCAGTCTCCGCCTCCCTGATGTTCCAGCGCTAGAGAGTAAACACTAGAGGATATGCACCCAGTGTAATATATACACAGGAGACAAGATACTGAGTGCACTATACTCCAACACCATTCAACATCTTAAGAATTCAGCAATTTATGTGGAGGTTTTATATTCCACTAAGACTCTAGCTAGAACCTGTATCTCACTGAGACGGTGCTAGAAAGCCATGGCAGTGATAAGTGAACCACCAGGAATGCAGTGCATACCAACACTGCCCAGGACCTAACTTCACCCCACAGAAGCACTGGGGTGCAGGACGGCAGGCTTGGGTGGTCCCTTCCCTTCTTGTACACTTCTGAGAACAAGCAGTTGCCTAGACAATGGAGTATAAGGGGTCTACTGTATGTACTAAGCATTGGAGAGAGATAAAGTGGACAATAGTAAAGTATGAACCAATCAGCTCCTGCCAATACAGCCTGTAACATGGCAGTAAGGAGCCGATTGGATGGTACTTTAGTAAATAGACCCCTAAATGAGTTGCCCCCACTACTCAGCTCCTGCATTAGGCGGGCCCAGTCTGTGCAGAAGTGACCTCAGCACAAGCTGTAACAATGATCAACAGGGTGAAGAAGCATGTAGGACTACAAAATCAATTGGTACTGTGTATTAATTTATTCTCTGCCTTTTGATTATGGATGCAAAATAGTATTAAACACATAATTATTACCAGAGTGAAGAACACATGTCTGCAGTTAGCTAATATTGATCATATATACAAAGGAGTGTCTGACAACAGGTATTACTCCATACCCAGAGGACTGCCATCTTTAATAGCTACATCTGCTATGTGTATCAATCCACTAGTTTACCTGTATCAATCATTCTAAAATTCAGAGGAGCAGATCATTTTCTTTTTACTCCAATAACACCTTCAAATCATATTCATCTTTGGAACTAGGGGGCTATTCAGGTTTGTTAGGAAACCAAAAATGTAAGCAATTGGCCAATTAGAATTGGGTGGGATATATTGTTTCAGTGCATGGTAAATACTGTCTGCTTAATTTCTACACTGCAATTTAGATTTCAGTTTGAACACACCCCACCCAAATCTAACTCTCTCTGCACATGTTACATCTGCCACACCTGCAGTGCAATATATTTTTGCCCTTATTGCTTATTTTTTGGGGTTTGCTAACAAACCTGAATAAGGCCTCGCCCCCTAGTATTGTATCTTTGCTCCCACAATAACTTCAAACTTTGTAAACAATATAAATTGTGTCATAGTAGACATTCAGTGCAAGTCTGAATTACCATGTAGCAATAGGCAGTTAACATACCACTTATTATTGTTTGTCTGGTGCAAATGCAGGATTTCTGGAGGGAGGTTTCCAAATGTTTGAGTTTAGAGTGATTGTTGCAGCCCATGAAGGATGCATAAGAAGCATGTAGTATAACAAGCTATAGTTTGCCCCAAACAAACTGCAGATTAAGTAATACAGTATTGCAGGCCCAGTGATCATGGTAAGCCACTTACCAGATTCTCTCTTTGGTGTGATGACTGAGCACTCAGATCCACAGACACACATACACACACAGCAGACTTGGTAGGAAAATCTGCTGCCACTGGGCATGTGCAGCAGCTCCATTCCTCCCTTTATACTGCATGTAGTGTCCGTTGGCCAGGCTGTGGGGAAGAGGGGGGAAGGAGGGGTTCTGGGCAACTGGAAACCCCCATGTGAATGCCTATGCTGTTCTTACCATATGTAAAGAACTAATACCCTTGATATCACCCTTGATGTATATGAGATAGGAAATGTGATTAGCAACACTGATTATCTATAGCCTTTCTAATTAACTGAATAAGATTATACAAATACAATGCTAGTTGCTTAAATTGATAACTTTTATCTAATTGATTAGACCATTGTAACTATTGCTGTACCATCAGCAATGGACAAGTATTAACAAATAATCTCAGTTTGGAATAGATACTATTTTGCTGCATGATTGTTAATGCTACAGTAGATACTATTATCCCTATTTATTAATTATGCTATGACTCCCATCTAAATAGTTCTATTTTTAAATAGTTATAGATACAATTTATATTTAGATTCTATCTTCATAATTCTATAAAGAGAGATTTTGGATGTAACTCAACGCAAAGTATACCACCATTATACCTAAAGAATTAAAATAAAAATCAATATATCTAGTAATGCTCCCTGGACCTGCTCATTGTAATGTGGTATAAAATGGTAGGAAAGGAACTATACTGTTACATAATATGAAGTGGAGCTCTGTAATGTGGCACAATATGAAGTGAAGGCACTATAGTTTGGCATTATATGAACAAGGGTCACTTTAATGTGGCATCATTTGTACTGGAGACACTATAATGTCATAATGTAAATTGGGGATACTGTGTTGCATAATGTGTACTGGCAGCCTTATAATGTGACATAATGTGAACTAGGGCATTACTATGGTTCATAAAAAAAACTAGGGCACTACTAAGGGGCATAAAATTACCAACTGCTGCTGAGAGGTGTCTCTCTAGCAGCATTGGGACATGGGCTCCATCAAAATGTTGCTATGGGGCCCACAAAGTACTTGCTACAACTCTGTGGTCATCCGATTTTGGGCATTCGGCCCAATATATCGGATGAAATCGGGCATTTTGGAGGGGTTTCCGTTCCGATCCGATGCGCGTTCCCGTGAGCATCGGATCGGATCCTCCAGATTGAATGTGCTGCACATTCAATCACGTACGACCCCGCAGGCATGACTGAGGTCTCCCTGGAACGCCCAAGATACATTGTATGCAAAAGGACAGCATACGATGTATCTTGGGTGATCCTGCCTCCCGCGAAGCTGCCGGGGTGACCGCCGGCGACATGTCAGATGGACATGTCGCGTTAGTGTATGGGGCCCTTAAGTATCAGCCCCTGGACAAGTCGGAGAATCAGAATAGCATATACTGTATGCTTGCATTCTTACAGTATGTTCAAACTGTTTTCATTGGCTCCATTCAAAGAGACCCTCATGCTCCATTGTAACACTGCCACTGTTGTTTTTTTTCCACTTCATTAAGACTAAGGGGTTTGAAGCAGTGAAAAGTGTGGAGAAGTAAGCCAGTGGAGAAGTTGCCCATGGCAACCAATCAGCTGCTCCGTACAATTGTATAGTATGCAAATTATAAATGTTACTTCAGTGCTGATTGGTTGCCATGGGCAACTTCTTCACTGGCTCACTTTTCCACACTTTTCACTGTTTCATGAATAGACTCCTTAATGTGCTGGCTATGCTCCCTCTTCAAACACACTTCAGAGTTAGTGAGGGTGTTGGAGCACCATAGAATGTGCTTGCTACGGGTGCCACAATTCCACCATACGCCTCTGGATATGAGCTACAGTATGTCTAGCTTCATACTGCTTTGCTCATAAAGGGAGTTGTATGCACCTATTCTGTCTCTGCCAGCAAGTGTACTTTAAAGGGGTGGTCTTCAGTATGCTGCCGGCCGGGATCCCGGCGACCAGCATACCGGCACCGGGATCACGACCGCCGGCATGCCAACACATATTCTCCCTCTTAGAAGTCCACGACCCCCCTAGAGGGAGAATAAATAGCATGGCACGCATATCGCACCATTGTGCCCGCAGTGTGGCGAGTGCAGCAAGCCCACAAGGGGCTCTTTAGCACTTGCCCAGCTGTCGGTATGCCCTGCAGAGCCGGCCCTAGGCATAGGCAAACTAAGCAAATGCCTAGGGTATTTGATATAACTAGGGGCACCAGCAGCTTCTGCTGATTAAAATGATATGTGGCATGGCTATATTCTGTGTGTAGCATTTTGTATGCAGATACAGCCACAGTTGCACACAGTATATATATAGGCATGCTGCATATAATATTAATCAGCAGAAGCTGCTGGTGCAAATAAGATGATTTTTCATTTAAAAAAAGGTGCCCGATGTTATCAGAGCTGGCCGGGAGCTGCGAGCTGATACATGCCAGGCATCTCCTGCAGCATGGCGCATTGAGGCAAGATTTATGAGGACACATCTGTATCCAGCAGGGGTCACAGTGTTAATGGCTGTGTGAGTGCTGTATGTGAGTGGGTTGTTTGTGCAATAGTGTTCGGCATATGTATAAGGGGCATTATGCGTGTCATGTGTATAAATGCATTAATAAAGTGCAGCAAATGTGTAAGGGACATTATGTGTATAAGGGCATTAATAAAAGTTGCCATAATGTGTAAGGTGCATTATGTTTATAAGGACATTAATAATGTGTGTCATGTGTAAGGGGCATTACTGTATGGTATTATGTGTATAAATACATTACTCATGTGTGGTATTATGTGTATAAGGTGCTCTACTGTGTGGCGTTATGTATAGAAAGGGCACTACTGCGTGGTCTAATGTGAATAAAGAGCAATATGGTGTGATGTAATTTGAACAAGGAGCAATTCAGTGTCATGTATTGTGAAAAAGGGGCACTATTGTGTGGCATAATGTATAGAAAGGGCACTACTGTGGGGTCTATGGTGTGGTGTAATGTGAATAAGGAGCAATTCAGTGTGATGTAATGTGTGATGTAATGTGAATAAGGGGCACTACTTTGAGGAGTAACATTTATAAGGTAAAGTGGTACTACTGTGTAGGAACACTATTGCATGATAAAATGTGAATAAAGTTGCAGTACTGTGTGGCGGAATTTGAATTGGGGGTACTATTGTGTGGCCATGCCCCTTCCCAGCAAGAACATGCCCCTTTTTGGGCTGTGCGCCGAATGTGCGCACTGTTCCTACTTAAAATATAGGGGTTAGGAACACCAAAATAAGGACTGCTATAGGTGAGGGGTGATGGTGTTGGGAAAGGGGTGCAGGGTCAGAGGCAGAACTATCAGTGGTGCTAGGGAACACCAGCCGAAATGTTGCCTAGGACATCACATTGGTTAGGGCCGGCTCTGCTGGTATGCCGGCAGTCAGGATCCTGGCACTGGTATGCTGGCCCCCAAGATCCCGGCCGCCGGCCACTCATACGACACCCCTTTAAAGTTCATCATTTACAGCATAAATCATGCACAGCCATGAGCTTTTCTACCCAAAGTACTAGGTGCTGAACTTTTCCAATCAGGATTCAGCACAATGTCCTCTAATAACAGTGATCTGTCCCACTGTTTGGCAAACATTGATGATCGGCGATCTATAGGGGAATCAGCAAACAACAGCTTGAAAAGAGGAGAATGAAAAAAAATAACTCACAATGCCAATCATTTTTTCATCAGATTTGGCTAATCATGGATTTCCAACACGTTGGCTTTCCCAGATCTCCCCACTCAGGCATTGGCAGAAAGGGGAATTGACCCAATATATGCTGGATATATGGGCCCCTTACATCTTTGTGCTCAGCCTCCATTGATAAAGAAAACACAACATGAAAGTGCCTGGTGTTACCTTAATAAATATAGGAAATGGACACTCAACTGTAAATAATAATATACATTTTAAGTAGTGACACTTAAATAAATAAAATTCCAATAAAATGTATTGAGATATTTCATAACAAACGTTTATCAGGGAATCATTATAATTGCTGTTGTTTTTTACAATACAGGTGGAAACATGGACAAGTATATTTACATAACCCTCTGTCCCACGCTCTCTGTCTACCCCATCTGTGTCACCCGTGTCTGTCTGCCCCATCCCTTCAGAATGTAAGCTCTCATGAGTATTGCCCTCTTCCCTAATGTGCTTATCCTTTTCTTACTTTAATAGTCTTCGACTGCATCAAACCCGCGGTTTTCTGCCACCCTGACATTTATTTCAGTGTCATCTGCTGCTGTAGTTATGTTTATTTACCCTGTACTTGTCCTACGTATATTGTCTTCAACTGTATAGGGGGGTATACACGGAGAGGTCCGTTCTCAAAATCTAAGCAATCTGACTAGGTTGCTTAGATTTTAACCACTTGCCTGCATCTGATGCGACCATGCCTGCAAGTGTTCTATCTGACCTGGTTGCACAGGATGCGACCAGTCAGATAGAGAGTGTTAGCAGCGGCAGGGAAGAGAAACTTCCCTCCGCTGCTGCTGTCAGAGGGACCGGAAGGTCTCTCTGCCTCCCTGCACTCTCCCCCCGTGTCTGCCGTGCTGCTGATAACTGCTGATCGGTCAGCACAGCAGGATCTCCTCCCTCCAGCGGCTGCAGACAATGGCAGCCACTGGGGAGTGTAAATTAACCTTCCCAAGCCACCCCCAGATCCCCCCTCTGTATATGGAGGCTGTCCCGGTTTTCAAAATGAAAGCCGCTATGGTCGCAATGTTCCCGATGTTCTGATGGTCACGATGTACCCAATCAATGTTTCGATGTTTGTTAAGATCGCTCAGCACACATCTCTCCCGTCAGTACTGGCCTTTAGTCATTGTTCTCCTGTTTTGATTACTTGTTTATGTACTCAGTAATTGGGAACTGCGGATCCCTTGTGACGCCATAAAGGATGATAATAATAATAATAATAATAATAATAATAATAATAATAATAATAATTCCCTTATGTTATCACAGTAGTCCCTTGCAGATTATGGCAGGAGATATTTGTATTGTATCCTATGTGAAGTAATGTGTTTAATCCCTTATTAAGGAAAGTTAATATCTCTCATATCGATTTGCAAGGAAAGAACCTTAATCACATTACTTTATAATATCCTCTGTATATTGGAAAATACACTCTCACAATCTCAAGTCAAATTGATTTGCAGTTCAGATGGCAGGAATCAGCAGTCTTAGGATCAGTAACAAAACTGGATAACAAGTTTCCTCACGCG
The DNA here is from genome assembly GCF_028390025.1 of Pseudophryne corroboree. Classification (NCBI taxonomy): domain Eukaryota; kingdom Metazoa; phylum Chordata; class Amphibia; order Anura; family Myobatrachidae; genus Pseudophryne; species Pseudophryne corroboree. The sequence continues at coordinate 171,206,216 of NC_086448.1, read as the reverse complement.
GAATTTTTGCAGCAGCATGTTATATACAAACTACAACTTCCTATTTACACAACTTATCACCAATTACTTGACTAAGGTTGGCAGACTGCCAATAAGCTCAGTCAGCAGTCTCTTAAAAATGCATAAAAGATCTAGCAATCACTGTGTTTTTTCAATATACTAACCTGACTGTAAATTATTGCATAGTACCACAACTGCTAGTGGAAAAGATTTGATTTCTGATGGTCAAATAGGCTATTGTGAAGTAGACTGTTTTACAGTACGTGCTGTAGTTCAGGTGTGGCATTCAAAATAAGGAGTATGGATTAAAGTTGAAAGCATTATGACCTCCTGTCTCATATGTTGTTACTCCTCAGTGTGCACCAAAACAGAGCTGCTAAGGCATGGACCCTACAAGAGCTTGATGGTGCCCTGTGGTATCTGGTACCAGGATGTCACCACCAGATCCTGCTGCTAATAAGATTTTTTGTTCCATCATCTACCACAGATGCTCATGTAACACCTGCTCACATGTAGATGGAGTTTGGTAGACAGGTTATACTAATAAGATCAGTTTCTTCTCTATATTTTATTGTACCTCCAAATGAGCTGTTGATTGAAGAGGGAAATCCATCAGGGGTCAAACATGGAAGCCTCCCTGGTTCAATGCAATGGTGTGGTAGATGACGTCACGGCACTCCCAACTAACCAATAATACAACAGTGACTGGAAAGGACTTACCCAATACTGTAAGAGTATTTTTTTAAGGATGTCAGAAGGGTTTATGTATAAGATATCAGCCAAAATATTACAATTAACAATTTGAATCCCCACATGAATAGATGGATAGATATAGCTCTTTAAATTGAAACTGGTACACCAGTTAATATGCACCTCTAAAATATAGTTATGTTTTTTCTTCCTAGGCTTAGCAATGTAATTTACAATTTCCTTTCATAGAATGATCAGTAACTGTTCCTAAATACTTCTGTAAATAAGGAATTTGCATATACTACTGTATATTGCCTTAATTCTCTTCTTTGGTTTTATTCAACAGTTGATAGATACCCAAAATACACTTTAACAAAGCTCTACCCCTCACTCATGGCAGTAATGTAAATGTAAAAGTCAATTAGTTCCATCTGGCCTAATGGTTTGTTGCTGCACATAGAACAATTCAGTATCACCTGGGAATTGAACCTGCACTGATGGTGTCATTAGACTGGTTCTTGATGTTCAACCTCTCTAGTCCACAACTCGCCACTTGGTGATGAGCTTAAATACCAAGATTAGTGGTATCTCCTGGGAGGTTGTATGTGATAACCACTGGTGTATCTATAATGGGTGCAAGGTGTGTGAGGTGCACATGGGCCCCTGGGTCCAGGTGAACACACGCCACACACTGTCCACCCATTTTAATTATACTCACCTCTCCGTTGGCCCAGTGCTGTCTGCAGAGCCAAATATCACTTGGAAAATGGCCACCATGTCTATTCCCCGGTATTTGTGCATGTGCAATAGAGATGTACCCTGGAACACAGCGTGAGCGTCTTGTTCCCAGAGACCAGCACATACAGTACATAGTAGGCACATGTACAATGCCAGAGTCTACTGTGCTGCCAGAGAGGAAGGGTCCCAATCGGAGACTGAACATGGGACCCACCTCTCTTAAAGCACCTCTGATAATAAGTCTCTTGGGATTAGTCCTTTTATAACTGATAATATACTCCTCTCATCCTGTGATAAAAAATATATATAGAAATACCTCTGGTGCTTCCACCTTCCTTTTTTCCAAAGTTGTGAATAAAAATTGTGCAAAACCAAGTTCAACTGCTGCCTCTAAGACAAAGATGAAGGCCCCACAAATCTCCTAATACTAATAACCTGAATAACAAAAAAAAATTCCCAATAGGCGCAAATGAACAAGTTCTCCTATAAAGAAAACCAAAGAACCCTGGTGCCTTTATTGAACAGAGAAAAATAGCTGCTTTCCCGGGGGTAATTGGTTTATAAACCCCTCATATTCAGCAAAACAAAGAAAAACAATAGGAAAGCACTGATTTAATCTGCTTATAGATTTTATTAAATGGTTATTTCTTAAAACTGAAGATAATACCGGCCAGTATCAATAAAAATCAATCACATTTATTAAAAACAAATATATATTGCAAACTCCTATAGAGACAGTGACCTGAAGAACTGTAATATGACTGCAAATCAAGTCTCTGTTAAATGTCCTTAAGTGATACTTTGTATTACCTAGAATGGCAACACACTTGCTGTTTAGTCCACATATACGATGTAGCAAATAAAGCATGCACTTGGAAACTCCTTTCTTTGTAGTTGGTAGTTGCCTGTTATTTTTATAATGTAATTAGTAGCTTTTTGTTAGCTTAGCTGCCAAGTTAAATGATAATAAGCATTCATGCATGGCCATCAAAATAATTTATCACTTACTGTAGTCCAGAGCTCTTATCAACAGGTAATATATCACAGCGTGATTGTAACTCAGTCAGCAAACCTGTCACACCACGGTTAGATGATCGCCCTCCCGGCTGCAGCTCTCTTTCTCAGCCTTATCTGGAGTCCATAAATCACCTCAATTCCAACGATGTTCCTCCCGGCTGCTAGTTTGCCGTCAGCCTTATCAGGAGTTTACGATCACTTCTCCTCCTCTTAACCCCTATTTGCAATGGGGTCAAATCTGAGCTGACTGGCTGGTAAGTGCACCTCCACTATATCCCGTAAATGGGAGATGAAACAGACGCGTTTCCCTGCCTTCAAACCTCGGCGGCTTCCTCAGTGTAACACTGAGACACTGAGGAAGCTGCCGAGGTTTGAAGGTGAGGAAACGCCTTACCTGCAAACATAATAGTCGAGCGTGGTTGACACTGGTGAGACACTTGGAGGGGGGAAGGAAGGAAGCTGGAACCTCCCATTATTCACTCATTCCTTTGCTCCTCGCCAGGAGCTCATCATGGTACGACTTTACTTTTACCCTAACCTTGTGGTGAAGGAAGGATTTTAAATAACATTTTATGAAGAATCATTTTGAACTGTTTTTATAGTGGAAATAAATTGACATATTCTGTGAAATGTATTGCACTATGTTTTGGACTTTTTTTTCTGTTTCATATTCTGCATTTCTGCAAGCAACTGCTTTGGATTCAATATAGAAGAAGATTGGTTCTAAATGCTCATGCATTTAGGACCAATCTTCTTCTACATTGAATAAGGACAATCTGACATTTCTGGAATCCTAAACAGAATTTTGTATTAAGGTGATATTGTTTCTGATTTTATGGAATAAAGAAGTTGGTAGCACCAGAGGTATTTCTATATATATTTTTTATCATTTCTGTTTTGTGGTTGGGTTCCATCTAGTAATCCCAAGGCAGCTTTGTTCCACCAAGCACCTTTGTCTTTTTTATTTTTTATTTTGTCTCCTCTCATCCTGTGCCTTTGTTCTATACAGTGCATCCGGAAAGTATTCATAGCGCTTCACTTTTTCCACATATACCCCATAATGACAATGTGAAAAAAGGTTTTTATTTTAGATTTTTGCAAATTTATTAAACATAAAAAACTAAGAAATTACATGTACATAAGTATTCACAGCCTTTGCTCAATACTTTGTTGATGCACTTTTGGCAGCAATGACAGCCTCAAGTCTTTTTGAATATGATGCCACAAGCTTGGCACACCTATCTTTGGGCAGTTTCGCCCATTCCTCTTTGCAGCACCTCTCAAGCTCCATCAGGTTGGAAGGGAAGCATCGGTGCACAACAATTTTCAGATCTCTCCAGAGATATTCAATCGGATTCAAGTCTGGGCTCTGGCTGGGCCACTCAAGGACATTCACAAAGTTGTCCTGAAGCTACTTCTTTAATATCTTGACTATGTGCTTAGGGTTGTTGTCCTGCTGAAAGATGAACAGTCGCCCCAGTCTGAGGTCAAGAGTGCTCTGGAGCAGGTTTTCATCCAGGATTTCTCTGTACATTGCTGCATTCATCTTTCCCTCTATCTGACTAGTCTCCCAGTTCCTGCCACTGAAAAACATCCCCACCATGCTTCACTGTAGGGATGGTATTGGCCTGGTGATGTGGCGTGCCTGGTTTCCTCCAAACATGATGCCTGGCATTCACACCAAAGAGTTCAATCTTTGTCTCATCAGACCAGAGAATTTGGTTTCTCATGGTATGAGAGTCCTTCAGGTACATTTTTGCAAGCTCCGGGTGGGCTACCATGTGCTTTTTTACTAAGGAGTGGCTTCCATCTGGCCACTCTACCATACAGGCCTGGTGGATTGCTGCAGAGATGGTTGCCCTTCTGGAAGGTTCTCCTCTCTCCACAGAGGAATGTTGTAGCTCTGACAGAGGGACCATCAAGTTCATTGTCACCTCCCTGTCTAGGGCCCCTCTCCCTCGATTGCTCAGTTTAGAAAGCAGGCCAGCTCTCGAAAGAGTCCTGGTGGTTCCTAACTTCTTCCATTTATGGATGATGAAGGCCATTGTGCTCATTGGGAACTTCAAAGCAGTAGCAGATATTTTTCTGTACCCTTCACAAAATTTGTGCCTCGAGATAATCCTGTCTCGGAGGTCTACAGACAATTCCTTTGACTTCATGCTTGGTTTGTGCTCAGACATGCACTGTCAAGTGTGGGACCTTATATAGACAGGGGTGTGCCTTTCCAAATCATGTCCAATCAACTGAATTTACCACAGGTGGATTCCAAATAAGCGCTAGGAACATCTCAAAGATGATCAGTGGAAACAGGATGCACCTGAGCTCAATTTTGAGCTTCATGGCAAAGGTGTGAATACTTATGTACATGTGAGTTCTTAGTTTTTTTATTTTTAATAAATTTGCAAAAAACTAAAAAAAAACTTTGTCATTATGGGGTATTGTGTGTAGAATTTTGAGGACAAAAATTAATTTATTCCATTTTGGAATAAGGCTGTAACACAGGCATTCCCAACCACAGTCCTCAAGGCACACCAACAGTGCAGGTTTTAGTGATATCCAGGCTTCAGCACACATGGTTAAATCAAAATAACTGAGCTACTAATTAAGTCACCTGTGCTGAAGCCTGGATATCCCTAAAACCTGCACTGTTGGTGTGCCTTGAGGACCGTGGTTGGGAATGCCTGCTGTAACATAACAAAATGTGGAAAAGGTGAAGCGCTGTGAATACTTTCCGGATGCACCGTGTGTCTGCTCTGCAGATACCATTAAAAGCTCGCCAACTCCAAGTACAGTATATTGCAGCAAGCAATATAGAAAAAGTCAGTCTGTTTGAACTTGTAATAATGACACCATTTATTATATCATTACAAAGTCTTGCAGGGGTGATAACATGTAAAAAGAAGAATATATTTATAAATGGAGCCTCCTACTTTCAGAGATAATTGCCACACCAAATGTTAGCAAGTTCATTAATAGTGCAAGGTAACAAATTTTATGTTAAATGAAGTACCTGGACTTTGAAAACTCATACATTTATGTATAATTTGCTTAAAACAGTCTCTTCCTCTCAGCCACTGTCTCTCCTTCTCTTTATTTTTCCTTTACCTTTATACTGACTGTTCTCTCTGACTGACATGACAGCTGTCACTCACTTTACTAATTGACATGACGACCGTCACTTACTCACTTGAGCAATGACGGCTCAGTGCTGATTACTCTTTGCCTCTCATCTTCCCCCACAATTTTACTTCTGCTTATCCTGGTCAGCATATGAATTTGGCCAGTACTCTTTTATCACAGGACTCTGAGGTAACTCTGCCACTTTTTTTTCCTCACAGATACCTTATATTCCCATTCATATTATTCCTAGTGGCAGATTCCAGCAGCTTCCCCCTCCAATAGCTTGTTAATACGCTTGCTGCTTCCATTTTCCCACTCACCTCATGAGCGATCCCCTGCATTCTCCTTTAGCTGCTTTAGAGCTACTTTCTGGTCACTTGTTCCCAAGCCACCCGGTTGTTATAGCAGCCCTTCTCTCCTGGCTGTCCCCCTGTAACAAAGAACACCCGGAATGCCTCAATACCAGGATCAGAGACTATACTCTCACGTATCCTGGGATTCATGGGATTCATTGTGAATAGGATTGCGTACCCATTTTAGGTGCTTTTAACAGTGGACTGGAGTTAACATGGGCACTGTGAATGGCCTGCAGCTACTCAGTTTCATATGCAGCAGGTTTCAATGCTTTGTGTCATGACATTGCTCCCTTCACCATCATTACCACTTTCTGAGATTGTCCCACAGTAGCCCTTTTAATGGTTTGTACCAGATAGAATAGCATTTGTTGACCTCTTGCATCGATGAGTCTTATCTGCCCAACACCCTGTTGACGGATTGTAGTTTTTACCTCCTTGGACTAATGTTTTTAGGTTCTGTATTTGGCCATGGCTGACCATGACCACCGCACAAGACTTGCCATTTCAGAAATGCTCCCACCATGGTACTAACTGTGTGGAGTTTGTATATTATCCCCGTACTTGCGTGGGTTTCCTCCAGGTTTCCTCCCACAACCCAAAAATATACTTGTAGGTTAATTGGCTCCTAACAATATTTACCCTAGCATGAATGTGTGTGTTTACATGTGGTAGGGAATATAGATTGTAAGCTCCACTGGTGCAGGGACTGATGTGAATGGCCAAATATTCTCTATAAAGCGCTGCAGAATTTTTGTGAGCTATATAAATAACTGGTAATAAATAAATAAATAATAAATAAATGCTCAGACCCATCTGTCTTCTCATAACTATTTGTCCCTTTTGTTTTTAAATTCAGTTCTGCCATTTGTTTATTTTTCTTTTATAACAGGGCCGCACCATAAGCCATATTGGCTCTCAAAAGATTATTTGTGACCCCCATTTGCCATGAAAGCACCACAGACTTTGGAGTCTATTTACTAAGCCTTGGATGGAGATAAAGTCAACAGAAATAAATTACCAGCCAATCCACTCCTAACTGACATTTCACAGGCTGGGTTTGAATCAGGGCCGGCTCCAGGCCTACTAGCACCCTGAGCGAGAAAATGTAAAAGCGCCCCCCCCCCCCCCCCATGCGCGCGCCGAAGGCGCGCGCGCTCCCGGAAAAGTGGGTGTGGCCTCTGGAAAAGTGGGCGTGGACTCGTAACTTCATATCATCAAACTGTAAAAATATTTTCACACAATTAGCAGCCTTACACAGCCACAGTAGTGTTCCTTACACACAATGTCTCCAGTATAGTGCCAGATACACATAATGTGCAGTGCCAGATAGACATGACATGCCTCCCAGCAGTGCCAGATAGACATGACATGCCTCCCAGCAGTGCCAGCTACACATGACATGCCCCGCAGCAGTGCCAGCTACACATGACATGCCCCGCAGCAGTGCCAGCTACACATGACATGCCCCGCAGCAGTGCCAGCTACACATGACATGCCCCCCAGTAGTGCCAGCTACACAGGATAGTGTTCACTTTTTAGGGCATGGTGCTGATCACAGGGAGGGCACATTTTTAAGTTAGGAGGGCAAAATGATGTACATACTGCTTGTTGTTCCCACACCTATATGTCAAAGCATGGACAGTGCGCGCCGAAGGCGCGCAGCAAAAATTAATGGGAGTTACTTCGTGGGGAAGGTACGTGGCCACATAATAGTGGCAATTTGCATTACACCACACAGTAGTGCAGCTAATACACACTGCACCAGGTAGAACCTCCTATACACTTTGCGCCAGGCACAGCACTGAGACACATTGCCTAGCCACAGACGCCTAGCGGGAACACTACATGACATGCCCCCCAGCAGTGCCAGCTACACGTGACATGCCCCCCAGCAGTGCCAGCTACATAAATGGCCACACAGTGCCAGATATGCACCCACAGTTCAGATACATAAATGCCCCCAAAGTGCCAGATACATAAGTGCCTCCACAGTGCAGATATGCCCCCCACAGTGCCAGATACATGATGCCCCCGCAGTGCCAGATACATAAGTGCCCACACAGTGCCAGATATAAAAATGCCCACACAGTGCCAGATATGTCCCCACTGTGCCATATATAAAAATGCCCGCACAGTGCCAGATATGCCGCCACAGGGCCAGATACATAAATCCCCCCAGTGCCAGATACATAAATGCCCACATATTGCCAGATGCATAAGTGCCCACACAGTGCCAGATGCATTATTGCCCCCCACAGTGTCAGATACATTAATGCCCCCAGTGCCAGATATGCCCCCACAGTGCCATATACATAATGCCCCCACAGTGCAGATATGCCCCCACAGTGCCAGAAACATAATGCCCCCACAGTGCAGCTATGCCCCCACAGTGCCAGATATATAATGCCCCCACAGTGCAGATATGCCCCCACAGTGCCAGATATATAATGCCCCCACAGTGCAGATATGCCCCCACAGTGCCAGATACATAATGCCCCCACAGTGCAGATATGCCCCCACAGTGCCAGAAACATAATGCCCCCACAGTGCAGCTATGCCCCCACAGTGCCAGATATATAATGCCCCCACAGTGCAGATATGCCCCCACAGTGCCAGATACATAATGCCCCCACAGTGCAGATATGCCCCCACAGTGCAAGAAACATAATGCCCCCACAGTGCAGCTATGCCCCCACAGTGCCAGATATATAATGCCCCCACAGTGCAGATATGCCCCCACAGTGCCAGATATATAATGCCCCCACAGTGCAGATATGCCCCCACAGTGCCAGATATATAATGCCCCCACAGTGCAGATATGCCCCCACAGTGCAAGAAACAATGCCCCCACAGTGCAGCTATGCCCCCACAGTGCCAGATATATAATGCCCCCACAGTGCAGATATGCCCCCACAGTGCCAGATATATAATGCCCCCACAGTGCAGATATGCCCCCACAGTGCAAGAATCAATGCCCCCACAGTGCAGCTATGCCCCCACAGTGCCAGATATATAATGCCCCCACAGTGCAGATATGCCCCCACAGTGCCAGATATATAATGCCCCCACAGTGCAGATATGCCCCCACAGTGCCAGATATATAATGCCCCCACAGTGCAGATATGCCCCCACATGAATAAACATAATGCCCCCACAGTGCCAGATATATAATGCCCCCACAGTGCAGATTTTAACTTACATGGCATTGTCACTGCGGACTGCGGTGCTGGGAGCCGGGAGGGGGAGTACTGCTGTGGGCCCAGGCAGGCAGGCAGGCGGGCGGGCGGCTGGACGGATGAACGATTCCGTCTGCGCTGCGCGGCGCGGCGCCGGCGTCTAACGTCAGACGCCGGCGCCGCACAGCGCGCTGCGCGCACACACACACAGTTTGAAGGCTGGCTCCAGGCAGGAATATGGCGGCCGCAGCGTGCGGCGCCCTAAAAGAGTGGCGCCCCGCGCGGCCGCTCCAGTCGAACATGCCTGGAGCCGGCCCTGGTTTGAATAATGACAGTTGGGAGCTGATTAGCTGGTACTTTATCTCCGCCACTTTATCTCCATCCAAGGCTTAGTAAATAGACCCCTGAGTTGGATAAACAACTTTTTGAAATAATAAGTCCACAAATGTGTGACATGTTTCTTTGAACTGCATCTAGCATTTCTGATAGAAAACAGACAAGTTAATGGCACAATAATTGAAAAAAAATAGGATTTTGATAACCTACTGGTAAATCCTTTTCTCCTAGTCCATAGAGGATGCTGGGGATGACATCAAGACCATGGGGTATAGACGGGATCCGCAGGAGACATGGGCACTCCAAAGACTTTTCATTGGGTGTGAACTGGCTCCTCCCACTATGTCCCTCCTCCAGACCTCAGTTGTAGGAACTGTGCCGAGGGAGACTGACATTTCGAGGAAAGGAATTACTTAACTAGTGGTGAGATATCTACCAACTCACACCCTTAACTATGCCGCACACATGGCATTCAACATAAAACACGCCAACAGGCATGAACTAATTGCAGCAACATGCTGAAACCAAGATAACACAACTTGTGTAACTGTAATAACTAAACTGCAGGTAAAGTACGCACTGAGATGGGCGCCCAGCATCCTCTACGGACTAGGAGAAAAGGATTTACCGGTAGGTTATCAAAATTCTATTTTCTCATACGTCCTAGAGGATGCTGGGGATGACATCAAGACCATGGGGTCTATACCAAAGCTCCAGTACAGGCGGGAGAGTGCGGATGACCCTGCAGCACCGATTGACCAAACTTTAGGTCCTCATCGGCCAAGGTGTCAAACTTGTAGAACTTAGCAAATGTGTTTGACCCAAAGTTGTAATGCCGAGACCCCCCGGGCAGTCGCCCAGGATGAGCCCACCTTCCTAGTGGAGTGGGCCTTTACCGATGTCGGTAATGGCAATCCAGCCATAGTATGAGCTTGCTGAATCGTATTTCTAATCCAACGTGCAATAGTCTGCTTGGAAGCAGGACAGCCAATCTTGTTGTGATCATATAGGACAAACAGAGCCTCTGTTTTCTGTATACGAGCTAATCTAGTAACATAGCTTTTCAAAGCTCTAACCACATCTAGAGACTTTGAATGTGTCAGTAACTACTGGCACCACAATAGGTTGGTTTATGTGAAAAGCAGAAACCACCTTTGGAAGAAAATGTTGGCGAGTTCGCAACTCTGCCCTATCTTCATGGAAAATCAGGTAAGGGCTCTTGTGAGACAAGGCCCCCAATTCCGACACCCGCCTTGCGGATGCCAATGCCAAAAGCATCACCACTTTCCAAGTGAGAAACTTCAACTCTATCTTTTGTAGAGGCTCAAACCAATCTGATTGAAGGAACTGCAATACCACGTTAAGGTCCCATGGTGCCACTGGAGGCACGAATGGAGGCTGGATGTGCAGAACTCCTTTTACGAAGGTCTGAACCTCTGGAGAGGCCAATTGTTTTTGGAAGAACACTGACAAGGCCAAAATTTGGACCTTGATTGATCCCAATCATAGGCCCGTCTCCACACCATCCTGCAAAAAATGGAGAAAGCGTCCTAAGTGAAACTCTTCCGTTGGAGCTTTCTTGGATTCACACCAAGACACATATTTGCTCCAAATACGGTGGTAATGTTTTGACGTTACTCCCTTTCAGGCCTGAATAAGGGTGGGGATTACCTCCTTAGGAATACCCTTCCTGGCTAGGATACGGCGCTCAACAGCCATGCCATCAAACGTAGCCGCGGTAAGTCTTGGTACACCCACGGCCCCTGCTGCAGCAGGTCCTCCCGAGGAGGAAGAGGCAGAGGATCTCCTATGAGTAACTGCTGAAGATCTGAGTACCAATCCCTTCTTGGCCAGTCTGGGGCAATGAAGATTGCTCGAACCCTTGTCTTTCTTATGATCCTGAGTACTTTTGGGATCAGCGGAAGTGGAGGGAAAACATACACTGACGGAAACACCCACTGGGTCACGAGTGCATCCACTGCTACTGCTTGAGGGTCTCTCGACTTGAAACAGTATCTCTAAAGCTTCTTGTTGAAACGAGACGCCATCATGTCTATGTGAGGAACTCCCCAAAGACTTGTCACCTCTGTGAAAACTTCTTGGTGGAGGCCCCACTCTCCTGGATGGAGATTGTGTCTGCTGAGGAAGTCTGCTTCCCAGTTGTCTACTCCCGGAATGAATATTGCCGACAGAGCTTGTAGATGTTTTTCTGCCCAGCAGAGGATTTTTGTCGCCTCTGCCATTGCTGCTCTGCTTTTCGTTCCGCCCTGCCTGTTTATGTATGCAACTGCTGTTACATTGTCCACCTGGATCTGCACGGGACGGTCTTGAAGAAGATGTACCACTTGTTGAAGGCCATTGTAAATGGCTCTTAGCTCCAGAACGTTTATGTGAAGGCAGGCTTCCTGTTGTGACCAACGTCCCTGGAAGTTTTCTCCCTGAGAGACTGCTCCCCAGCCTCGGAGACTTGCATCCGTGGTTACTAGGACTCAGTCCTGAATCCTGAACCTGCGTCCCTCTAGCAGGTGAGAGCTGTGCAAACCACCACAGGAGCGAAATCCTGTTTTTTGACGACAGGATTATCTTTCTGTGCATGTGTAGATGTGACCCCGACCACTTGTCCAACAGGTCCCACTGGAATACTCTGGCATGGAACCTGCCAAACTGTATGGCCTCGTAGGCTGCCACCATCTTCCCCAACAACCGAATGCACTGATGGATCGACACACTTGATGGTTTCAATATCTGTTTTACCATTTTCTGGATTTCCAGAGCCTTTTCCAGAGGAAGAAATACTCTCTGAACTTCTGTGTCCAGAATCATCCCTTGTCATCAGTTCCAACTGTGACTTTGGGTAATTTATGATCCACCAGTGTTGTTGGAGTATTGACAGGGAGAGGGATATGTTTTGTAATGACTGCTCCCTGGATCTCGCCTTTATTAGGAGGTCATCCAGATAAGGGATTATATTGAGTCCTTTCTGAAGAAGGAGGACCATCATCTCCGCCATCACCTTGGTGAATACCCTCGGTGCCGTGGAGAGACCGAAAGGTAATGTCTGGAATTGGTAATGGCAATCCTGAATCGCGAACTTGAACCTTTTCAGGAAGAAATTCAGATCTTTTAGATTTAGGATCGGTCTGACCGAGCCGTCCGGCTTCGGAACAACAAAGAGGCTTGAATAAAAACCCCGTCCTTGTTGTGACAACGGTACCAGGACTATAACCTGGTCAGACATAATTTTTGGATTACCGCTGTTACTGCTTCTCTCTCTGGCGGAGAAGCTGGCAAGGTCGATTGGAAAAATCGGCATGTGGGAACATCTTGAAACTCTAGTTTGTATCCCTGGGATACTATTTGCAACACCCAGGGATCCAGGCCAGACAGAATCCAATCCTGGCTGAAGAGTTTGAGACGTGCCCCCACCCGAGCGGCCTCCCGCAAGGGAGTTCCAGCGTCATGCTGGGGATTTGGCAGAATTAGGGGTAGACTTCTGCTCTTGGGAACCAGGAGCCGGTGTGGGCTTCTTTCCCCTTCCCCTACCTGCAAAGAAGGGGGAACCTCGCCTTTTTGTATTTATTGTGCCGAAAGGACTGCATTTGCGGGTGATAGGTCTTTTTGCCGGTGCAGGCGCAGAGGGCAAAAATGTTGACTTACCTGCGGTAGCCGCCACGACTAACGCATCCAGGCCATCGCCAAATAAGGTCTCCCCTTTATATGGAAGAGCCTCCATGTTTCTTTTGGAATTTGCATCCACGTTCCACTGGCGAATCCATAATGCCCGCCTTGCCGATACTGCCATGGTAGCGGCTTGTGAACGCAAGAATCCAATATCCTTCATTGCTTCCAGCATGTGGGCGGCAGCGTCCTTGATATTCCCTAACTTAAGGAATAGCTCATCTTTCTCAATCGTGTCAATTTCAGATGACATGCTTTCTGTGAGCAGTGTACCATTGGTAACATAAATGGATTTCAATGTCGTTTCCATTTTGCGGTCTGCCGGCTCTTTAAGAGAAGCCATGCCAGGAGCAGGAAGAATTACCTTCTTTGTCAACCTGGAAAGTGCACTGTCTAACACAGGGGGTGACTCCCACTTTTTCCTGTCCTCAGGCGGGAAAGGGTAAGCTATGTGAATCCTTTTGGGAATACAAATTATTTTTATCAGGATTCACCCACATCCCTTCAAACAGAGCATTTAGTTCGTGTGATGGAGGGAACGTGACTTTGGATTTCTTTTCCTTACATAAATAAGCTTTCTCCTGAGGTACAGGAATGCTTTCTGTAACCTCCAACACGTCCCTTATAGCCACAATCATATATTGTATACTTTTTGCCAATTTATGATCTATCTCTCTGGATTCACTATTGTCGACACAAGAATCAGAATCCGTGTCGGTATCAGTGTTTACAACATTTGCAAATGGTCTCTTATGTGACCCAGAGGGGCCGCCCGCATAAGGAATAACAGCATCCTGAAAATACATCTTCCACAGATTTTCTCCAGCATGCAGCCTTAGATTCAGACTTATCTAATCTACGGTTAATCAGATGCATACTGTCACGTAGCTCTTTCATCCATGCAGGCTCTTGGTGTGCCGGTAGCGCCACCACATTACAACTCTGTGTCCCTAAAATGGCTTCCTCCGGGGAGGAACTCCCTGCATCAGACATGCCTCACACGTGTACACCACACTCACAGACACACTGGGACTTATTTTGGGGACAGACCCACAGTAAAATCTGTCAGATGGACACAGGATAGGAGCAGCCAGTTCACAAACCCAGCGCCAGTATTGCCTGTGAACACAGTATGTCCACAGCCCAAAAGCGCTTTTAAATAGTAATATACACGATCAAATGCACCACAATCGCTTTGTGCCTCCCTTTTATAGCACCCTGTACTTGTCAGAAGTGGAGGAGAGGACCAGCGTGTTCTCTGCAGCCTGAGGAGAGAGAGAAAATGGTGCTGAGTAGTGTGCTGGCTGCCTGAGGAAGAAGCTCCGCCCCTCAGTATCCATGACAATATTTATACTGGAGGTTGGGAGGTGCCAGCGGCATCTTATGCCCCCTTTTAGCCAGTTTTAGGTATTTTTCTTGCTGCCCAGGGTGCCCCCCGCGCCCTGCACCCTGCAGTGCCTGTGTGTGTGGGCAGCAATGGCGCACTGCGCTCCCGCCAGCCGCGCCGCACCTCAGCCGTAATTTACTTGATTGAATATCATTCTTCTCATACTCACCTGTCTTCTGACTTCTGGCTCTGTGAGGGGGGTGACGGCGTGCTGTGGGAGTGAGCATCTAGACACGGCTAGCGTTCAGTTCCCTTCAGGAGCTAATGGTGTCCTGTCAGCCAGAAACAGAGCCATGAAACTCTGAGGAAGTTGGCTCTGCTTCTGCACCCTCAGTCCCACGAAGCAGGGAGTCTGATGCCAGCAGATCTCCCTGAAAATAAAAAACCTAACATAAGTCTTTTCAGAGAAACTCAGTAGAGCTCCTCAGAGTGCATCCAGTCAGCCTGGGCACATTTCTAAAACTGAGGTCTGGAGGAGGGGCATAGAGGGAGGAGCCAGTTCACACCCAATGAAAAGTCTTTAGAGTGCCCATGTCTCCTGCGGATCCCGTCTATACCCCATGGTCTTGATGGCATCCCCAGCATCCTCTAGGACGTATGAGAAATGTTATATAAAACAATCATCTTTATGTTTAGAAACTAATAAAATATAATGTACCATATGACTTTTTTATTAATCAAAAGCAGTTAATAATATTTCATAACATGTTATGTCCTGTGATTCTCTACCATATTAATTGCCCTGTACATCCGGATTATAGTGTGGGAGGTTGGAAAAGAGCATCTAGCAGTACAGTATAAATAGCAACAGAGCAGTATGTAATGACATAAATGTCCAGTTTTCATCATTAAAAATCAGTCACATAGCAACTCATTTTACCACTATAGAACACAGTAAATGAAACAGAGGAAATGTGGAATTGCAGTACAGTATCTACTGTATTTCAATGCAGCATCTAGATTAAATGTTTTCAATACCAAATTAAGGGGTCTGTTCATGAAGCAGTGAAAAGTGGGGAGAAGTGAGCCAGTGGAGAAATTGCCCATGGCAACCAATCAACTGCTCCGTACAATTGAATGGTATGCAAATTATAATTGTTACTTTAATGCTGATTGGCTGACATGGGCAAATTCTCTACTGGCTCACTTCTCTACACTTTTCACTGCTTCATGAATAGACCCCCTAGTGACTTCAGTGTAAACCCTGACTGTTGATATTTTACATAGGTGTATTTTAGTTAGAGATGAGCGGGTTCGGTTCTCAGAGAACCAAACCCTACCACACTTCACATCCAGAGCCCGGCTCCGAGCCCGGTTTGGGTTTTCCCACCTGATTCGGAAACCAGAACGAGGCAAAACGTCATCATCTCGCTGTCGGATTCTCGCAGGGTTTGGATACCATATAAGGAGCCGCGCGTCACCGCCATTTTCACTTCAGTCCTGGAGAGTGTAGTGAGAGAACGTGTCTCCGTCCTCAGTGGCTGTGCGGGCGGGAAAGTGGGGTGGCGATTATAGTGCTGCCTTGTGCTACTCAGTCCAGTGTAGTGTCTTAGCTGCATCAGTCAGTCCAGGGACCAGTCACAGTGGTGTGTCCTCTGCTCCCATACGTCCAGTGCTGCTGTATAATAAGTCCCTTACAGTGTCGTGTTGTCCTGCATCAGACCAGTGGTAGTGTCCTGTGCATCAGTCAGTCCAGTGACCAGTCACAGTGGTGGTGTCCTCTGCTGTTATATGTCCAGTGCTGCTGTATAATAAGTCCCTTACAGTGTCGCTGTGTTGTCCTCCATCAGACCAGTGGTAGTGTCCTGTGCATCAGTCAGTCCAGTGACCAGTCACAGTGGTGGTGTCCTCTGCTGCCATATGTCCAGTGCTGCTGTATAATAAGTCCGTTACACTGTTGCTGTGTTGTCCTGCATCAGACCAGTGTTAGTGTCCTGTGCATCAGTCAGTCCAGTGACCAGTCACAGTGGTGGTGTCCTCTGCTGTTATATGTCCAGTGCTGCTGTATAATAAGTCCCTTACACTGTCGCTTTGTTGTCCTGCATCAGACCAGTGGTAGTGTCCTGTGCATCAGTCAGTCCAGTGACCAGTCACAGTGGTGGCGTCCTCTGCTACCATATGTCCAGTACTGCCTTATAAGTCCCTTACAGTGTCACTGTGTTGTCCTGCATCAGACCAGTGGTAGTGTCCTGTGCATCAGTCAGTACAGTGACCAGTAACAGTGGTGGTGTCCTCTGCTGCCATATGTCCAGTGCTGCTATATAATAAGTCCCTTACAGTGTCGCTGTGTTGTCCTCAATCAGACCAGTGGTAGTGTTCTGTGTATCAGTCAGTCCAGTGACCAGAGTCACAGTGGTGGTATCCTCTGCTGCCATACTGTATGTTCAGTGCTGCTGTATGATAAGTCCCTTACAGTGTCGCTGTGTTTTCCTGCATCAGACCAGTGGTAGTGTCCTGTGCATCAGTCAGTCCAGTGACCAGTCACAGTGGTGGAGTCCTCTGCTGCCATAGGTCCAGTGCTGCTGTATAATAAGTCCCTTACAGTGTCGCTGTGTTGTCCTGCACCAGACCAGTTGTAGTGTCCTGTGCATCAGTCAGTCCAGTGACCAGTCATAGTGGTGGTGTCCTCTGCTGCCATATGTCCAGTGCTGCAGTTTAATAAATCCCTTACAGTGTCGCTGTGTTGTCCTCCATCAGACCAGTGGTAGAGTTCTGTGCCTCAGTCAGTCCAGTGACCAGTCACAGTGGTGGTATCTTCTGCTGCTATATGGCCAGTGCTGCTGCATAATAAGTCCCTTACTGTATTGCTGTGTTGTCCTGCATCAGACCAGTGGTAGTGTCCTGTGCATCAGTCAGTCCAGTGACCAGTCACAGTGGTGGTGTCCTCTGCTGCCATATGTCCAGTGCTGCTATATAATAAGTCCCTTACAGTGTCGCTGTGTTGTCCTCCATCAGACCAGTGGTAGTGTCCTGTGCATCAGTCAGCCCAGTGACCAGTCACAGTGGTGGTGTCCTCTGCTGCCATATGTCCAGTGCTGCTGTATAATAAGCCCCTTACAGTGTCGCTGTGTTGTCCTGCATCAGACCAGTGGTATTGTCCTGTGCATCAGTCAGTCCAGTGACCAGCCACAGTGGTGGTGTCCTCTGCTGCCATATGTCCAGTGCTGCTGTATAATAAGTCCCTTGCACTGCACTGTCGCTTTATTGTCATGTATCAGACCAGTTGTAGTGTCTTGTGCATCAGTCAGTCCAGTGACCAGTCACAATGGTGGTGTCCTCTGCTGCCATATATCCAGTGCTGCTGTATGATAAGCCCCTTACAGTGTCGCTGTGTTGTCCTGCATCAGACCAGTGGTAGTGTCCTGTGCATCAGTCAGTCCAGTGACCAGTCACAGTGGTGGTGTCCTCTGCTGCCATAGGTCCAGTGCTGCTGTATAATAAGTCCCTTACAGTGTCGCTGTGTTGTCCTGCATCAGACCAGTTGTAGTGTCCTGTGCATCAGTCAGTCCAGTGACCAGTCATAGTGGTGGTGTCCTCTGCTGCCATATGTCCAGTGCTGCAGTTTAATAAATCCCCTACAGTGTCGCTGTGTTGTCCTCCATCAGACCAGTGGTAGAGTTCTGTGCATCAGTCAGTCCAGTGACCAGTCACAGTGGTGGTATCCTCTGCTGCCATATGTCCAGTGCTGCTGTATGATTAGTCCCTTACAGTGTCGCAGTGTTGACCTGCATCAGACCAGTGGTAGTGTCCTGTGCATCAGTCAGTCCAGTGACCAGTCACAATAGTGGAGTCCTCTGCTGCCATATGTCCAGTGCTCCTGAATAATAAGTCCCTTACTGTATTGCTGTGTTGTCCTGCATCAGACCAGTGGTAGTGTCCTGTGCGTCAGACAGTCCAGTGACCAGTCACAGTGGTGGTGTCCTCTGCTGCCATATGTACAGTGCTGCTGTATAATAAGTCCCTTACAGTGTCGCTGTGTTGTCCGGCATCAGACCAGTGGTAGTGTCCTGTGCATCAGTCAGCCCAGTGACCAGTCACAGTGGTGGTGTCCTCTGCTGCCATATGTCCAGTGCTGCTGTATAATAAGCCCCTTACAGTGTTGCTGTATTGTCCTGCATCAGACCAGTGGTATTGTCCTGTGCATCAGTCAGTCCAGTGACCAGTCACAGTGGTAGTGTCCTCTGCTACCATACGTCCAGTGCTGCTGTATAATAAGCCCCTTACAGTGTTGCTGTATTGTCCTGCATCAGACCAGTGGTATTGTCCTGTGCATCAGTCAGTCCAGTGACCAGTCACAGTGGTGGTGTCCTCTGCTGCCATATGTCCAGTGCTGCTATATAATAAGTCCCTTACAGTGTCGCTGTGTTGTCCTCAATCAGACCAGTGTTAGTGTTCTGTGTATCAGTCAGTCCAGTGACCAGAGTCACAGTGGTGGTATCCTCTGCTGCCATACTGTATGTCCAGTGCTGCTGTATGATAAGTCCCTTACAGTGTCGCTGTGTTTTCCTGCATCAGACCAGTGGTAGTGTCCTGTGCATCAGTCAGTCCAGTGACCAGTCACAGTGGTGGAGTCCTCTGCTGCCATAGGTCCAGTGCTGCAGTTTAATAAATCCCTTACAGTGTCGCTGTGTTGTCCTCCATCAGACCAGTGGTAGAGTTCTGTGCCTCAGTCAGTCCAGTGACCATTCACAGTGGTGGTATCTTCTGCTGCTATATGTCCAGTGCTGCTGCATAATAAGTCCCTTACTGTATTGCTGTGCTGTCCTGCATCAGACCAGTGGTAGTGTCCTGTGCATCAGTCAGTCCAGTGACCAGTCACAGTGGTGGTGTCCTCTGCTGCCATATGTCCAGTGCTGCTGTATAATAAGTCCCTTTCAGTGTTGCTGTGTTGTCCTGCATCAGACCAGTGGTAGTGTCCTGTGCATCAGTCAAACCAGTGACCAGTCACAGTGGTGATGTCCTCTACTGCCATATGTCCAGTGCTGCTATATAATAAGTCCCTTACAGTGTCGCTGTGTTGTCCTCCATCAGACCAGTGGTAGTGTCCTGTGCATCAGTCAGCCCAGTGACCAGTCACAGTTGTGGTGTCCTCTGCTGCCATATGTCCAGTGCTGCTGTATGATAAGTCCCTTACAGTGTCGCTGTGTTGTCCTGCATCAGACCAGTGGTATTGTCCTGTGCATCAGTCAGTCCAGTGACCAGTCACAGTGGTGGTGTCCTCTGCTGCCATTTGTCCAGTGCTGCTGTATAATAAGTCCCTAATAGTGTTGCTGTGTTGTCCTCCATCAGACCAGTGGTAGTGTCCTGTACATCAGTCAGTCCAGTGACCAGTCACAGTGGTGGTGTCCTCTGCTGCCATATGTCCAGTGCTGCTGTATAATAAGTCCTTTACAGTGTTGCTGTGTTGTCCTGCATCAGACCAGTGGTAGTGTCCTGTGCATCAGTCAGTCCAGTGACCAGTCACAGTGGTGGTATTCTCTGCTGCCATATGTACAGTGCTGCTGTATAATAAGTACCATACAGTGTCACTGTGTTGTCCTCCATCAGACTAGTGGCAGTGTCCTGTGCATCAGTCAGTCCAGTGACCAGTCACAGTGGTGGTGTCCACTGCTGCCATGTATCCAGTGCTGCTGTATAATAAGTCCCTTACTGTGTTGCTGTGTTGTCCTGCATCAGACCAGTGGTAGTGTCCTGTGCATTAGTTAGTCCAGTGACCAGTCACAGTGGTGGTGTCCTCTGCTGCCATATGTCCAGTGCTGCTGTGTGATAAGTCCCTTACTGTATTGCTGTGTTGTCCTGCATCAGACCAGTGGTAGTGTCCTGTGCATCAGTCAGTCCAGTGACCAGTCACAGTGGTGGTGTCCTCTGCTGCCATATGTCCAGTGCTGCTGCATAATAAGTCCCTTACTGTATTGCTGTGTTGTCCTGCATCAGACCAGTGGTAGTGTCCTGTGCATCAGTCAGTCCAGTGACCAGTCACAGTGGTGGTGTCCTCTGCTGCCATATGTCCAGTGCTGCTGTATAATAAGTCCCTTTCAGTGTTGCTGTGTTGTCCTGCATCAGACCAGTGGTAGTGTCCTGTGCATCAGTCAATCCAGTGACCAGTCACAGTGGTGATGTCCTCTACTGCCATATGTCCAGTGCTGCTATATAATAAGTCCCTTACAGTGTCGCTGTGTTGTCCTCCATCAGACCAGTGGTAGTGTCCTGTGCATCAGTCAGCCCAGTGACCAGTCACAGTTGTGGTGTCCTCTGCTGCCATATGTCCAGTGCTGCTGTATGATAAGTCCCTTACAGTGTCGCTGTGTTGTCCTGCATCAGACCAGTGGTATTGTCCTGTGCATCAGTCAGTCCAGTGACCAGTCACAGTGGTGGTGTCCTCTGCTGCCATTTGTCCAGTGCTGCTGTATAATAAGTCCCTAATAGTGTTGCTGTGTTGTCCTCCATCAGACCAGTGGTAGTGTCCTGTACATCAGTCAGTCCAGTGACCAGTCACATTGGTGGTGTCCTCTGCTGCCATATGTCCAGTGCTGCTGTATAATAAGTCCTTTACAGTGTTGCTGTGTTGTCCTGCATTAGACCAGTGGTAGTGTCCTGTGCATCAGTCAGTCCAGTGACCAGTCACAGTGGTGGTATTCTCTGCTGCCATATGTACAGTGCTGCTGTATAATAAGTACCATACAGTGTCACTGTGTTGTCCTCCATCAGACTAGTGGCAGTGTCCTGTGCATCAGTCAGTCCAGTGACCAGTCACAGTGGTGGTGTCCACTGCTGCCATGTATCCAGTGCTGCTGTATAATAAGTCCCTTACTGTGTTGCTGTATTGTCCTGCATCAGACCAGTGGTAGTGTCCTGTGCATTAGTTAGTCCAGTGACCAGTCACAGTGGTGGTGTCCTCTGCTGCCATATGTCCAGTGCTGCTGTGTAATAAGTCCCTTACAGTGTCGCTGTGTTGTCCTGCATCAGACCAGTGGTAGTGTCCTGTGCTGTATATTATTTTCTCCAAATAAAGGGGTTATTAACATTTATTCCAAATATAATTTTTTCAGGGTTTGCCCTGTGTTGTCTAGGGGTACGTTTTCCTGTGCTGCATATTGTGTTAAATAACTCCAGATAAATAACGGAGAACAAAAATTTGGAGGATAAAATAGGGAAAGATCAAGAACCACTTCCTCCTAGTGCTGAAGTTGCTGCCACTAGTCATGACATAGACAATGAAATGCCATCAACGCCATCTGCCAAGGCCTATGTCCAATGTCATAGTAGAGGGCATGTCAAATCCAAAACGCAAAGTGGAAAGCTGCTCAATCAGATTGTAATGTCACTCAGGTGCTAAAAGGGGAGGGGTAATTCTGTGTAGGAAAAAAACTGTGTTCCCTAATGCACACCGAGTGAATAATATTGCTACATAATAATAGTCAGATAATACGGAGATCTTAGTTGCGTATATCTGCAGATATAGGGTTAAGCCCCAAGGCCGATCGACAAGGCTTCTCCGTCACTGGGGGTCCCTAATACTAGGTATGGGCCGGGGGTGCAGGACCCCACGATGTCGGCACAGGTCGGCCACCCCAGGTCAGCACGCAGGTGAGAATTAATAGGGGTTAATAAGAAGCACAGAAGTGCTATGTAAGTGGTGTGATTAAAATATTATATACAAAGTGATAGGAAAAATAATAAGTGTTAATAAAGTGTTAGGGTGTGCCGACCTGAAGCAGCCCAGCCATACCGACACAGGGGCCACCGCACCCCACACCCACCCCATACCTAGTATTAGGGACCCCCAGTGACGGAGAAGCCTTGTCGATCGGCCTGGGGGCTTAACCCTATATCTGCAGATATACGCAACTAAGATCTCCGTATTATCTGACTATTATTATGTAGCAATATTATTCACTCGGTATGCATTAGGGAACACAGTTTTTTTCCTACACAGAATTACCCCTCCCCTTTTAGCACCTGAGTGACATTACAATCTGATTGAACAGCTTTCCACTTTGTGTATTGTATATAGAGAGGCACAAATGGGTCAGCATTAGGAGGGATTGCTGACTACAGAAGTGCCATAGGGGAAGCCAGGGGTATCCCCAGGTAAGCTGGCTCTCAGATGCTGTAGGTGCCATTACCATGTGGCCTTACACTGGGAATTTAACCCAGATATATTTGTAATTATTTATGGGGTGGGTGTGGGGTGCGGTGGCCCCTGTGTCGGTATGGCTGGGCTGCTTCAGGTCGGCACACCCTAACACTTTATTAACACTTATTATTTTTCCTATCACTTTGTATATATTATTTTAATCACACCACTTACATAGCACTTCTGTGCTTCTTATTAACCCCTATTAATTCTCACCTGTGTGCTGACCTGGGGTGGCCGACCTGTGCCGACATCGTGGGGTCCTGCACCCCCGGCCCATACCTAGTATTAGGGTCCCCCAGTGACGGAGAAGCCTTGTCGATCGGCCTGGGGGCTTAACCCTATATCTGCAGATATACGCAACTAAGATCTCCGTATTATCTGACTATTATTATGTAGCAATATTATTCACTCGGTGTGCATTAGGGAACACAGTTTTTTTCCTACACAGAATTACCCCTCCCCTTTTAGCACCTGAGTGACATTACAATCTGATTGAGCAGCTTTCCACTTTGTGTATTGTATATAGAGAGGCACAAATGGGTCAGCATTAGGAGGGATTGCTGACTACAGAAGTGCCATAGGGGAAGCCAGGGGTATCCCCAGGTAAGCTGGCTCTCAGATGCTGTAGGTGCCATTACCATGTGGCCTTACACTGGGAATTTAACCCAGATATATTTGTAATTATTTATGGGGTGGGTGTGGGGTGCGGTGGCCCCTGTGTCGGTATGGCTGGGCTGCTTCAGGTCGGCACACCCTAACACTTTATTAACACTTATTATTTTTCCTATCACTTTGTATATATTATTTTAATCACACCACTTACATAGTACTTCTGTGCTTCTTATTAACCCCTATTAATTCTCACCTGTGTGCTGACCTGGGGTGGCCGACCTGTGCCGACATCGTGGGGTCCTGCACCCCCGGCCCATACCTAGTATTAGGGACCCCCAGTGACGGAGAAGCCTTGTCGATCGGCCTGGGGGCTTAACCCTATATCTGCAGATATACGCAACTAAGATCTCCGTATTATCTGACTATTATTATGTAGCAATATTATTCACTCGGTGTGCATTAGGGAACACAGTTTTTTTCCTACACAAATCCAAAACGCAAAAGTTCAGTAAAATGACTCAAAAATTAATTTAAATGGTCTGAGGAGAAACGTAAACTTGCCAATATGCAATTTACGACACGGAGTGGTAAAGAATGGCTAAGGCCCTGGCCTATGTTCATGACTAGTAGTTCAGCTTCACATGACGATGGAAGCCCTTATCCTCCAGCTAGAAAAATGATAAGAGTTAAGCTGGCAAAAGCACTGCAAAGAACTGTGTTCTAAGATGGTATCACAAATCCCCAAGGAGAGTCTCCATGTGTCGGCAGTTGTGATGTCTGACCTTCCCAACACTGGACGGGAAGAGGTGGCTCCTTCCACCATTTCCACGACCTCTGTAAGTTTTGGAAGGAGCACCCATAGTTAAATTGAAGATGTCCCTGTGGAATTACACCAGGATGAGGATAAGGGTGTTGCTGGCGCTGTGGAGGAAGAGGAAGTTGACAATGAGGATTCTGATGGTTATGTGGTTTGTTTAAATCAGGCACCGGGGGAGACACCTGTTGTCTGTATGATGAAGAAGCCCATTGTGATGCCTGGGCAAAATCTCAAAAAAGCCACCTCTTCGGTGTGGAATTATTTCTCCACAAATCCGGACAACAGGTGTCAAGTTGTGTGTTGCCTCTGTCAATCTGTAATAAGTAGGGGTAAGGACGTTAACCACCTAGGAATTTCCTCCCTTATACGTCACCTGCTGCACTTTTATCAGAAGTCAGTGTCAAGTTGTGAAACTTTGGATAAGAGTGTAAGCAGTCCACTGACACCTAAATTCCTTCTTACTATTGTACCCAAGCTCATGCAAGCCACACCACCAACTCCCTCAACGTCAACTTCCTCCTCAATCAGGAACGTCAGTAGTCCTGCAGGCCATGTCACTGGCAAGACTGAGGAGTCCTCTTCTAACCTGGATTCCTCCAGAGGATCCTTGAGTGGTACGCCTACTGCTGCTGTTGCTGCCGCTGCTGTTGTTGCTGCTCAGAGTCAATCGTCATCCCAGAGGGGAAGTCGGAAGACCACTTGTACTACTTCAACTAAGCAAATGACTGTCCAACAGTCCTTTGTGAGGAAGATGAAATATGACAGCAATCATCCTGTTGCAAAGCAGATAGCTGAGGCTTTGACAGCTATGTTGGTGTTAGATGTGCATCCGGTATCTGCCATTAGTTCAGTGGGACTTAGAGAATTGATGGAGGTAGTGTGTCCCCCGTACCAAATCCCATCTAAGTTCCACTTCACTAGGCAGGCGATACCAAGAATGTACAGAGACGTCAGAAAAAGTGTCCTAAAACTGCAGTTGTACCCACTGTCCACTTAACCACGGACATGTGGACAATGGAACAGGACAGACTAAGGACTATATGACTGTGACAGCCCACTGGGTAGATGTATGGCCTCCCGCAGCAACAACAGTAGCGGCACCAGTAGCAGCATCTCGCAAACGCCAACTCGTTCCTAGGCAGGCTACGCTATTTATCACCGCTTTCCAAGAGAGGCACACAGCTGACAACCCCTTACGGAAACTGAGGGACATCATCGCAGATTGGCTTACCCCAATTAGACTCTCCTGGGGATTTGTGATATCGGACAACGCCACCAATATTGTGCGTGCATTACATCTGGGCAAATTCCAGCACGTCCCATGTTTTGCACATACAATTAATTTGGTATTGCAGAATGTTTTGAAAAATGACAGGGGCATGCAGGAGATGCTGTCGGTAGCCCTAAAAATTGTGGGCCACTTTTGGTATTCAGCCACCACGTGTCGAAGACTTGAGCACCATCAAAAACTCATGAACCTTCCCCGCCATCAACTGAAGCAAGAGATGGTAACGAGGTGGAATTCAACACTCTATATGCTTCAGAGGATGGAGGAGCAGCAAAAGGCCATTCAAGCCTATGCATCCACCTACGATATAGTCAAAGGAGGGGGAATGCACCTGATTCAAGCACAGTGGAGAATGATTTCTGTCTTGTGCAAGGTTCTCCAACCCTTCGAACTTGCCACACGTGAGGTCAATTCAGACACTGCCAGCTTGGGTCAGGTCATTCCCCTCATTAGGCTTTTGCAGAAGCAGCTGGAGAAAATGAAGGAGGAGCTAAGATGGAGCGATTCCGCAAAGTATGTGGGACTTGTGGATGGAGCCCTTCATTCGCTTTGCTAGGATTCAAGGGTTGTCAATCTGTTGAAATCAGAGCGCTACATTTTGGCCACCGTGCTCGATCCTAGGTTTAAAGCCTACATTGTATCTCTCTTTCTGGCAGACACTAGTCTGCAGAGGTTCAAAGACCTGCTGGTGAGAAAATTGTCAACT
The DNA here is from genome assembly GCF_028390025.1 of Pseudophryne corroboree. NCBI lineage: Eukaryota > Metazoa > Chordata > Amphibia > Anura > Myobatrachidae > Pseudophryne > Pseudophryne corroboree. Next base: position 171,180,155 of record NC_086448.1, on the reverse strand, counting down.
CAAGTGGAACGTGCCTCGTCAACAGCTCCTTCTTCATTTTCTCCCGCAACTGGGGCTGCAAGGAAAAGGATAAGATTTCCTAGCCCACCTGGTGGCGGTGATGCAGGGCAGTCAGGAGCGAGTGCTGAAATCTGGTCTGGACTGAAGGGCATGCCAATGATTACTGACATGTCTACTGTCACTGCATATGATTCTGTCACCATTGGAAGAATGGTGGAGGATTATATGAGTGACAGCATCCAAGTAGGCATGTCAGGCATGCCCAGATGTATGTATACTTGCAGTAAAAATAGGCAATTTGGATGTCGTTGCACAAACTGGCTTTATTTTTTTTTTTTTTACCTAAGTTGCCCCCCCTCCAGTGTGTACTCCGACAGAGGGGTATATTTACAAAAATTCGTATTTTTCCGTTTGAGGTCAAAGTTCAATCACGATTGACATCGAAAGTGTAAAATTGCAACTTTTTGAATTTAGTACGACTAATTTACTAAGCTGCCGTATTCTGCACTTTCGGATTTACCGATGTCGATGTCATTCGTTTTTTTAGGCAGTGTTTTACGTGAGTGACTTGTAAAACACTGCCGACTTTAATACAATGAATCTCGGCCGGATCTGAGAGATCCGTGCTGGGCTTCATTGTGCACCTTTTAAAAAAATAAAATCAGTGTTAAAATTAAAAAAAAAATTGCGTGGGGTCCCCCCTCCTAAGCCAAACCAGCCTCGGGCTCTTTGAGCCGGTCCTGGTTGAAAAAATATGGGGGGAAAAATGTCAGAGGTTCCCCCATATTTAAGCAACCAGCACCAGGCTCTGCGCCTGGTCCTGGTTCCAAAAATACGGGGGACAAAAAGCGTAGGGGTCCCCCGTATTTCTGAAACCAGCACCGGGCTCCACTAGCCAGATACATAATGCCACAGCCGGGGGACACTTTTATATAGGTCCCGGCGGCCCTGGCATTACATACCCAACTAGTCACCCCTGGCCGGGGTACCCTGGAGGAGTGGGGACCCCTTCAAACAAGGGGTCCCCCCCTCCAGCCACCCAAGGACCAGGGGTGTAGCCCGAGGCTGTCCCCCCCATCCAAGGGCTGCGGATGGGAGGCTGATAGCCGTTTTGTCAAAAAATGAATATTGTTTTTAGTAGCAGTACTACAAGTCCCAGCAAGCCTCCCCCGCAAGCTGGTACTTGGAGAACCACAAGTACCAGCATGCGGAGGAAAACCGGGCCCGCTGGGACCTGTAGTACTACTACTAAAAAAATACCCCAATAAAAACAGAAGACACACACCTTGAAAGTAAAACTTTAATGCATACATCCACACCTCCGTATACACATACTTACCTATGTTCACACGAGGGTCGGTCCTCTTCTCCATGTAGAATCCATGGTGTACCTATTGAAAAAATTATACTCACAAAATCCAGTGTAGAAGGCTCCTCTTGTAATCCATTTGTAATCCAGGTACTTGGCAAAAAAACAAAACGGACACCCGACCTCGCACTGAAAGGGGCCCCATGTTTTCACATGGGACCCCTTTCCCCGAATGCCAGAAACCCCCTCTGACTTATGTCTAAGAGGTTTCCATCAGCCAATCAGGGAGCGCCACATTGTGGCACCCTCCTGATTGGCTGTGTGCTTCTGTACTGTATGACAGGCAGCACCCGGCAGTGTTACAATGTAGCGCCTCTGCGCTCCATTGTAACCAATGGTGGGAACTTTGTGGTCAGCGGTGAGGTTACTTTCGGTCAACCGCTGACCACAAAGTTCACACCATTGGTTACAATGGAGCGCAGAGGCGCTACATTGTAACACTGCCGGGTGCTGCCTGTCATACAGTACAGGAGCACACAGCCAATCAGGAGGGTGCCACAATGTGGCGCTCCCTGATTGGCTGATGGAACCCTCTTAGACAGAAGTCAGGGGGGGTTCCTGGCAGTCGGGGAAAGGGGTCCCATGTGAAAACATGGGGCCCCTTTCAGTGCAAGGTCGGGAGTCCGTTTTTTTATTTTGCCAAGTACCTGGATTACAAATGGATTACAAGAGGAGCCTTCTACACTGGATTTTGTGAGTATAATTTTTTCAACAGGTACACCATGGATTCTACATGGAGAAGAGGACCGACCCTCGTGTGAACATAGGTAAGTATGTATGTTTGGAGGTGTGGATTTATGCATTAAAGTTTTACTTTCAAGGTGTGTGTCTTATGTTTTTATTGGGGTATTTTTTTAGTAGCAGTACTACAGGTACCAGCGGGCCCGGTTTTCCTCCGCATGCTGGTACTTGTGGTTCTCCAAGTACCAGCTTGCGGGGGAGGCTTGCTGGGACTTGTAGTACTGCTACTAAAAACAATATTCATTTTTTGACAAAACGGCTATCAGCCTCCCATCCGCAGCCCTTGGATGGGGGGGACAGCCTCGGGCTTCACCCCTGGTCCTTGGGTGGCTGGAGGGGGGGGGGGACCCCTTGATTGAAGGGGTCCCCACTCCTCCAGGGTACCTCGGCCAGGGGTGACTAGTTGGTTATGTAATGCCAGGGCCGCCGGGACCTATATAAAAGTGTCCCCCAGCTGTGGCATTATGTATCTGGCTAGTGGAGCCCGGTGCTGGTTTCAGAAATACGGGGGACCCCTACGCTTTTTGTCCCCCGTATTTTTGGAACCAGGACCAGGCGCAGAGCCCAGTGCTGGTTGTTTAAATATGGGGGAACCCCTATCATTTTTTCCCCATATTTTTGCAACCAGGACCGGCTCAAAGAGCCCGAGGCTGGTTTTGCTTAGGAGGGGGGACCCCACGCAATTTTTTATAAAAAAAAAAAAAACACTTTCCTATCCCCTTCCCACTGATAAACATGCACGGATCTCATGGATCCGTGCATGCCTATCCAAACACGGGATAAAAAAGCAGGTCTGTTTTTTTTTTGCACTTTTTCACGAATTGTGGCCCTCATTCCGAGTTGATCGGTCGCAAGGCGAATTTAGCAGAGTTACACACGCTAAGCCGCCGCCTACTGGGAGTGAATCTTAGCTTCTTAAAATTGCGACCGATGTATTCGCAATATTGCGATTACTAACTACTTAGCAGTTTCAGAGTAGCTCCAGACTTACTCTGCCTGTGCGATCAGTTCAGTGCTTGTCGTTCCTGGTTGACGTCACAAACACACCCAGCGTTCGCCCAGGCACTCCCACCGTTTCCCCGGCCACTCCTGCGTTTTTTCCGGAAACGGTAGCGTTTTCAGCCACACGCCCCTGAAACGCCGTGTTTCCGCCCAGTAACACCCATTTCCTGTCAATCACATTACGATCGCCGGAGCGAAGAAAAAGCCGTGAGTAAAATTACTTTCATCATAGTAAAGTTACTTGGCGCAGTCGCAGTGCGAACATTGCGCATGCGTACTAAGCGGATTTTCACTGCGATGCGATGAAAAATACCGAGCGAACAACTCGGAATGAGGGCCAGTATTTCAGCACGGCAGTGTTTGGCTATTGTCGGCAGTGTTTGTGATTTGCACTTTTTAGTAAATTACCGATTTCTACCAAATTGCAGGCGTATTTGACCGATGGTGTATTGATTCGTATTTTTTTCCTCGGACTTCCAAAATATTACGAATGTCCTCATCACTGCCGAGATTTTTGCTTAGTAAATTCCCGACATGACACTTTGAAGAAAAAACGGCATCTCGGTCAAAATCGGGACCTTAGTAAATATACCCCAGAGTGTTTAGTGCAGCCGGTAACTCTGTCAGTGATCAGCATAGGAGGTTACTTCCACAAAATGTGGAGAAGATGATGTTCATCAAAATTAATTATAAATTCCCCGGGAAGACCTTTACCGGCAATTGCCTCCAGAAAGTACACAGGGACCTGTGATGGTGGATTCCATTGGGGACGAATTAATACTCTGTGAGGAGGAGGATGTACACATTGAAAGGGGTGAGGAATCGGAGGATGAGGTGGACATCTTGCCTCTGTAGAGCCAGTTTGTGCAAGGAGAGATTGATTGCTTCTTTTTTGGTGGGGGCCCAAACAAACCAGTCAATTCAGCCTGCCGCACATCTCTAATATATATATATATATATATATATATATATATATGTATATAGGGTGAGCTAACAGCGCCAAAAAATAGTAGAAAGCAATTTTTTCACAGTATGTCTATTAAATTCCCCTGTAAAATGTCTAATCTCTAAGACACCACTCCCCTTTCTTTATGGGGCGTCTGCTAGATCTTAAATAAAACCTACACTTGTACGTGTGTAGGATAAAAAGAATTTGGAAAAGGCAGATAAGATCGAAGCGACCACCGGTGGTAAAAAAAATTTCTGAATGTTTTTATACGATTTTTTAATTTTAAAAAAAATAAGCATTTCATATATGTTGCCTTTTATGTCTAAAAGCACTTTTTAACAAATTACGTTCATTATAAATAAACCCCGCTTCTGCTTTTAAATTTATATTTCTAGTCTCATATAGTTTTTACCACCGGTGGTCGCTTCGATCTTATCTGCCTTTTCCATATATATATATAATTATATATATATATATATATATATATATTTATATATATATATATATATAAATAAAAGGTGTATGGCGGCACTCACGCAGACTGACTCAAATCATTGAAGACAGGTTTCCCATTAAAGGGAAACCTATCTTCAATGATTTGAGTCAGTCTGCGTGAGTGCCGCCATACACCTTTTATTTATATTGTTAGCTTATGCCAAGCTAACTAGGAGGGCACCGCAGCACAGTTTATCTTGATTATCGGAGTGCCGGAAACATTCTCTGCTATATATATATATATATATATATATATATATATATATATATGTGTGTACTATTTTTCTGGAAAAATAGGTTCATGAACTACGGGTCTTGGGGTGGAGATATAAAGTTTTAGATAGCTAGATAGATAGATAGATAGATAGATAGATAGACTTTAGAAAAGAAGGTACTTAAAATGGACTTTAAAATAAAACTTTTCGTATAGAAAATACATTTTGGCCCAGGACAGGTTCAGGGACTCAGTTCCTGATTATGTTATATTTAATGTGAGGTTCAGGAACTTAGGTTCCTGCTGAAAATTAGCACTTTATGTATGTATGTATGTATGCATGTATGTCTGCATGTATGTATCTCTCTCTCTCTCTCTCTCTCTCTATAGAGAGATAGTAGATAGATAGATAGAAAGATAGATAGATAGATAGATAGATAGATAGATAGATAGATAGATAGATAGATAGATAGATACAGATGTGTGTGTGTGTGTGTGTGTGTGTGTGTGTGTGTGTGTGTGTGTGTGTGTGTGTGTGTGTGTGTGTGTGTGTGTGTGTGTGTAAAAACAGGGTTAATATACTGTGTGTGTGTGTATATATATATATATATATAAATGCGAAAGCCGTCACTCACTGACTGATTGATTGATTGATTGATTGATTGATTGATTGATTGAGTGACTGACTCATTACTAATTCTCTTACTTCCTGATATGTTAGGAAGCTGAAATGTAACATAGGTTTCCTTCAGGTGGGAAATAGGAAAACTACATCAGAATTTTAATAAACCTCCCCTAACGGTATGAAAAGGTGGTTGACATAATGACGTCATTACTGATGTAACGCCAAGAACCATGGATTAATATTTACTTACATTAAGACGTCTCAAATTTACAGCTCTACAGATTTGCCAATTTTTAAAACTGATTTATATTTACAACCGTGAAAAACAGAAACTCTCGTGCAAAGAACGGGTGGAACAGCTAGTTTATCATATATCTCTGCACACACAGCATGGATACACAGGTGGATCCCATAGGTGTGATTAGTTTGTGAGTGCTTGTGAGGAGGGATAAGTTCTGGTCTTGCATTGAGGGCAGGTATGTCTAGTTAGTGATAGCATCATAGGAATACTTTTGCTGGTGGGGAGCTGGAACCAATGCTGACGCTCTATATTCCATCCTGACAAACCTGACAATCATAAATTACAGCAAGTTGGTTCAGCAAGATGTGTGTATATACTGTATATAGTTGTGGGCCATGGATTCTGTGTGGGGCAATAAGGATATGCCCACACAGGAAAGAAAAGGTGGCTATAAGCACCCCCTATTGCTGCAGAGTAGAGTCAGGGCCTAATTCAGCATGGATCGCTGTTGTCTGTGAGTAGAATGGTGCCGCCCCGTGCAAAACTGCAAATGCATTGCCGATTGCTATCCACTCACAGATGCATACGCAATTCCAGGAACATTGAAGAAACTCTGTCGTCTGAGTAGGTCTGAAACTGCCACTAATTTATGACTGAGACGGCCTGGAAGTGGTCTGCGCTGACTTCAGAGACCCTCCCCAAAAACACCTGGGCACGCCTGCACTTTTTTCTGACACACCCAGAAAATGTTAGGTTTCCGCCCAGAAATGTCAGCTTCCTGTCAAACAGCAGCTACTGTACATTGCTATTACAATCTGTACGCATTTTCTGTTGCTATTACTCCTCACGCATGTGATATGCAAACACTATGCATGCACAGTCATTTGATAATCGCTCAATTTGCGATTTGTCTGAATAGCGATCCATCCTGAATTAGGCCCTCAGTCTTGGAAAGACTGTTGCAGTCAAGTGAGGCTGCTGTCAAGTATATAAAGAACCAGGCAAGACTGTGAGATGTAGTGAATTAGTGTCCTCAATGAGGCTTTGTTGTTTGCTGTTTCCTAATTAACCACTTAACTGACGATTTATTTAGCAAAAAAACGCTCCAAAATTGTCGGGGGGTTTTATGAGTGAATTAGGTGAAGAACATGAATTTAACCCTATCCCAAATGATTTTAGTTAAAAAAAATAAAAATAAAAAATAAAAATTTCCCAAACATCGAAACATCGACTGGGAACATCGCTACCATCGGAACATCGCGACCATCGGAACATCGCGACCATCGCGGCTTTTATTTTGAAAGCCCAGACAGCCTCGAGGAATGCAGGGGGGGTCTGGGGGCAGCTAGGGAGGGTTTATTTACACTCCCCAGCGGCTGCCGTGCTGACCGATCAGCAGTGATCCGCAGCACGGCAGACACAGGGGGAGAGTGCAGGGAGGCAGAGGACCTTCCGGTCCCTCTAACAGCAGCAGCGGAGGGAAGTTTCCATTCCCTGCCGCTGCTAACACTCTCTATCTGACTGGTCGCATCCTGTGCAACCAGGTCAGATAGAGCACTTGCAGGTGTAATATCTCTATAAAAGGGTTCGTACCTGAAACTCTGTCGGTCTCGTAATCGGCCGTATCCACTCTTCAACGATGTCTTGGCCAGCGTCTATTCTTCTCCTCACCTGTAAGGCTGGGGCAGAAGGACCAGGAGAACCCCGGAAGGGCAACCCAAACCCAATGTGCTCAAGGACCACGACACATGGAGACGGTGACAACCATTTATTGCACTGACGATATCAGTCACCGCTGTAACTCAATTTTCATTAAACACAGTTGCATAGGTTGAACATTATTACAATATCCTGAGTCTTTCCCTGTCTTATAATAGCATTCACAGTTTTAACACATTCTAAGGTATAACTTTGACCAAATCAAACAATCAAATACTTCACCCGTACTACCAATCCTTTGGAGAATAATGTCCTATTAGGGTAAAGTATGTCCTGGCAGTAACGCGGGAGCCCTCCCTAAACTGTCCACGAGGGGGGCGTTTGCAGCCAATGTCTCTCTAATAGACTGCTTATACTGAAACAGAGGACTTCTAAGGAGGCGTCAGTGGACGCAAGGTAAACAGTTGTAGACAGGCATGCAAAACCACTTTCTCCATAATACAGAACAGCAGTAATGTCTCACGGTACCAACCGCATTTGTATCCACAGAAAGGTAAGTCAGTTATCATCCAGTGATATAAACTAGTAAACAGACCAGTTCTGGCTTGCACAGTAAGAACAGGGGTTTGCACAGTCCTGTTACCTTTTGTTGAACTGTGTTGTAACAACTGGGTGCAGTATAAGTGTGAAGGTCATAACATGGACCCGTTAGGAGGCGCTATTACATAGGGCGAGTCTTTGACGGAGCTGTTTAGGGTTAGGGGCGTCCCCCTTTCTGACAGGCGGCAGTTAATGATAACCCTCTACTTTACGTGGAAACATCTATGAAGACCCAGGTACAGTGCTTCTGTACTTGGGGTTCCTGTAACCCGGATAGCTGGGATATTGGGGATAAGTGAGAGTACCTGCGATATATTTGTTGCTCCTGCTGTCTGCAGCCGTGCTCCCAATCACTGCAGCCTCTCCCGTATGACTGTTGTTAGGGGAATCCTCTTCCCACGCGATCTCCCCCCTTCCGGATCTCGAGCCCTTGTGCCGCGGCGTCTTTGATGTTGGGCAGGTGTCAGGAAACCTCCGTGACCTGAGCCACCTCCCTCTCTTGTCCACGCGGCGGTGTTGTTCCTTCTCTCCGGCCGTGGCAGGCAGCAGCGATTCCAGCGGGTGGGCGCGCTCTCTTCGTTCCCCTCACACCGCGGTCCTCTCTCTCTCCGTCTTCCCGCCTCTGCCCCGATCTCCTCAGCTCACTGTTCTCTCAGTCTCCTCACTGCCTGCTCACTCTCCTCAGCTCACTGTTCTGAAGGCTGCTGCAGGACAACCCTTTTATAACTTTGCATTCCCAGGAACACATTCTATCTGGGATTTCCCGCTCTTAGTCTGCAAATGGGTGAGTCATGCACTTTGCATTTTGCAGACTGATCTGTATTGCTATGAGCTGTGCTGTTAACTCCTTCTGTGCTGCAAGCTGTAGGCTGCTGGCACAGTGCTATGCAACTCCAGCAAACATTTTTTTTTTTTTTAAAGTCATGCTGGCACCTGTAGTGCCACAGTTGATTTGGGCTGCAGTTTCAGGGTATCACACAGGCATGGTCGCATCTGATGCGACCATGCCAGGCAAGTGGTTAATGTATGCTGACAGTAAAGCACCATTTCTTTTATTCACCTGAAAAGCTCCGTGTGAACCCTGATTAAGCACTGCCAGGTCTGTGGTTTATGGTGGACTCAGGATAGATTCTGGCACAGTCTCAGTAGAGGACACTGTATGCAGGAAGCTAGGTGGGCATAGGTAACTCCTGCACATGAGGAATTCAAGCACTGGGAGGTAGCAGACAAGATACTGGCACAATGTGGTTGTTGGATGAACTCAAGGAAAGTTTCAGCATAATATGAATGAGGCAGTTGTAAAGAAAACAGACTGGAACTGAGATGGAACCGAACTGTACTGGATCAGGTAGTAGGCTGGAACTGGAGTCAAACTTGCAGTGACTCGTGCTGGCTTTGCACTGACTGGACTGCTACTGGTGGGAACTGGAACAGGTGTCAGACTTGCAGTGACTAGTGCTGGCTTTGTGCTGACTGCAGGCCTGGCGACAGGGGGGATCAATGGGGACACCTGTACTGGGTCCCGATGTTGTGAGGGACCCCAGGGTTCTGAGGGGCAGTCAGCATGGATGCAGCAGCACTTCAACGCCACTAATAATGCATTGATTCTAGTGGTTCGTGCCATCCTCCCACCTGGAAGGGACTTAAAAGCAGGGCTGGATTAGGATGCCGTGTCAGTCCCTGTCCGGCCGGGCCCCATGCTCCGCTTAGCAGCTGTACTCCCCCTGCCTCCATGCCGATTCATAAAAAGCCGAAGCTGCCACGACCAGCGCTTCTGCACATGAAGAGCCATTGGTGATGTGTTGCTCAATGCTCACTGCTGTTCTAGCTCCTCCTCCCCCAGATCCCACACTCACTGTCTGGCTGTTGAGTGCCATGAGTGAGGAGCCCTGCAGACATACACAGTGGGTGGGTAAGTATACTGTGCTGGGGGGGGGGGGGCAGCTTGCAAGACCAAGATATAGGTATATATTGTTATCGGTATGATTGGAGGAGGAAGTCAGCTGGCTTGACTGTGGCTTGCAATTGGTGGAGCGGAAGTCAGCTGACCAGCGGCAACATGTCAGTGTCCATTGTCCAATACCTGGAGATAGCGGGAAGAATTGTGGGGAGTCCGTGAGACTCATTGGGGTTCCACAGCAACCACAGTGGGAAACAGGATGTTGGCCAGGATGCTGTCCGCGAGACATTTAAAGCCAGACTGAGCTGCACACTGGTAAGGAATGGGGAGCAAGTCTCTGGCGACTGACAAGCACCTAGACATCGCACAATTGCACCACTCAATCAGCTAATTACCCCATTACTGTCACAATATTTATACTTTTTTCAATAAACTGACACTCATAAATGTAATCTACACAAGTGTATAGCACAAGGACATCAGTGTTGTTAGCTTGTGTACATGTCATTGGCCTATGAGTGAGTATACATGTGTTTGGCAGATGTTACTGTACATAAGCAGGGTTCTCCCCCAGAATATTTTGCTAGCTTCATGGCATTAACAAGTTGCTTGGTGGAATTTATAACAACTGTTGAAAAGTTTAAATAAATGATTCTGGGGAGAAAAATAATACAGTATGTGCACATAATAATCATGTTTTGTTCGGAACTGTATAAAACATTATATTTGCATAAAGTATAATAGGTGACAAGTGATGCTCTTTAATTGTACATGTTGTAATACAGTATTTTACAATACTTGCAATACGTATATTGCAACTATCTAAATAAATGATATTCGGAAACCACAGCTTATGCAACATCAACAACCTTTATTTTACATAAATTAGACACAAAAACAGAAGCAAAATAATAACATATTGATTGGACATATAACTGATTTGCCATACCCCTGATGTACATGATGGCATGCGCATCATTTTGACATTCAATATGTAGTAATGGTTGTGTTATATTACACTTTGTAATATTCATTTTTGTCCTTTCATAGCTGTTATGTCCATGGAAAGGAATAGGGAGTTTCTGAAAGAGTTCCTGGAAGTGCACAGGGAGAATGAATGTTTGTCACAGATACATTCAAAGGATTATTCCAATAAAGTGAAAAGAGCTGCAGCTATAAAGGCCCTGGAATCCACCAGTAAACTTTTCCACAGTTCCGCTGATGCAGAGTGGGTGAAGAAGATTCAACATTTTTGGATCATCTTACCAAAGGAGCACAAGAAGGCAAAGACATCAAGGAGATCGGATGTGGCAGCTGATGACATATATGTCCCAACGCTTTGGTACTATTGTATAATTTACCAATGTTCACAGGAGGCATAGAGTTCATAATTGAACTCAGATGTAGGACTGGGAGAAAATGAAGCTGATGAGGTGGAAGACTGTAGCAGCAATAACATAGTAAGTGAAAAACACAACACACACCATGCAAAACAAAAATTTCAGTTTATGATATAAAATTTAAAATAAGTATATGAATATTTTATAAAGTCATATTGCCATGAAACTGCCCACACCCCATTAAAATTTGTAAAGGATTCTTCCCGGGTCAGCTTTGCACATGCAGAGCACAATGCATGACTCGAGCTGTGTCCATCTGTCCACGTCCTCTGCATGCTCCAACTGGTCTGGAATAACTTTGCAAGTAAGCACTTAACTTGGACTTTTACGGAGTAGAAAGTTGTGCAATAGTCAACATAACATAACCACCCAGTCACTCTTGTCAACACGTAATTAATGGTAACATGAAATATGCAGAATCTATTATTCAAAATCCCAAAAGAATCATTCATAACCTACCTTGCTCCACATCCAATAATTAAAAATCCACCTCTCTTTGGCGAGCATACTTTGTGGGTATGGCTTTAGTAAGTTTTCGTGTAATGCAAAAGCCTCATCAGCCACAAACACATATTATAAGCCATGCTTATTTTCATCAGCAGATGGAATATTAAGTGTTTCTGTCATCATTTTTTGATAGAATGATGTCTGCTGAAAGGAGCCACCTTCTGAAGTTCTGCCATTTTTCCCTATATCCACAATAAATAAATTCATAATTAGCACTGACCACAGCCATCAGTAGAATGCTAAAGAACCCTTAATATAGTAGTAATGGGATCCACTGTTGGCAGGTGCTTCCCATCAGTGGCTCTGCCACAATTTGGAAAGTCCCAGCAGTCCTTGAATCTTCACTATTACATTTCCACTCCTGTACAGTTGTTAGCAACTAGAAAAAAAGGAATAATTTATTTTATTTTTGAAACATTACACCAACATATTATTTATACCGGTTGGTTATAATATGCTGGAGGTCGGGATGCTTTTGGTCAGAAGACCGCAGCGGTATACCAATGGTGAGAATCCTGACAGGTGCTAGGTAAGTATACTTACGTTCCCCCAATGCCCCACTAACCCTTCATTCCTGCAGCCTAAACCGAACTCCTCCCCCCGCAGCCTAAACCTAATCCTACCTCCTCAGCAGCCTAACACTAACCCTCCCTGCGGGGCCTAAACCTAACCCTCTCCTCCCCCTCCCCACAGCCTAACCCTATCCCTCCCCCTGCAGTCTAAACCTAACCTCCCCCACACACACACACACACACACACACACACACACACACACCACCACCACCACCACCACCACCACCACCACCACCACAGCCAAAACCTAGGAGAACCCAGTACACTTTCGTTTGGGATGTTGGTGGGCGGGATTCCAAGTGTTGTCAGAGTTTCAGTGCCAGCATTTGCCTGCATGTTGGGATTCCAGCGCCAGGATTTTGACTGCATCCTTACCACATAACAATTATACTTTATAAAATATATTAAAGTAATATTTAGCTTTTTTAATTTCATACATCTATTTGTACTGCAACACCTGAATATCGTGAATTCTGGGAAGTAGTGACATTATAAAGAACATTGTGTCGTTTGTTACATCACTTAGTGTGTACCCAGACTTTGACAACCATTACTGTCCAAGATTGACAAGATTGCAAAACAAATTGTATTCTCTTTCCCAAGTAGCAAGCAGCTCAATTCCTTCTCTGCACTCTTGTGCACCTTTTCTTCTTCTGATTCATCAAGTGAAAAAGTTTTTCTTCTATTCTTCTCCTATTATTCTTCTACTTGTTCCCTTGACCCTATCCTCTCACAGGTCAGTAGATTGATGCCTCCTGTGCTTAACCCAGACTTAACTAACATCTGTAATTTCTTTCACTCCACTAATATATTTCCATCATTATTCATGCAATCTTACTTCTTTCTATCTATCCTCCTCCTTTCCACTTCCTAAATCAGTTGGAGTGCCATAAATAACTGGTCCATGCCCTTTGCTCTTCTCTATACCACTTGTCTTGGAAAACGAATAAGCTCTTTTAGATTTCAGTATCATCTCTATGCTGATGATACCCAAACCTATCCTCTCTAGATCTCTGACCACCTGTGTTGACCCACGTTACTAAATGTCTTTCTGTGGTTTCATTGTCATCTTATTACTTCACACTCAATGGTAAAAATAACTCGGCTTGAAGCATTCTCAGCAATCAGCAAAAGCTACCGTCCTGTTATTCTTGTATCTGTGAACAGAAAAATACACACTACCCTCAAGCTCACTTCCTAGGTAACATCCTTGACTCCAAACTATCCTTTGTTCCCCATATTCAGTCTGTGTCCAAATCCAGTTACATAAATTTAAGAAAGATTTCCATAATATGAGCATATGTATCTCACAAAAGATAGTGAAAATAATCTTTAAACACATGAAATCACTATTGCAATAACCTATTTGTTGGTCTCCCCATAACCAGGCTTTCCATCCTCTTTTAAATGCCTCTATTAGGCTCATTTTCCTTGTGATTACTTGTATTTTCCAGAATCAAATATAAATACTTGCAACTAACATATAAAAGCATTAATAAACTGCACCAATATACATCTTTTCCCTTGTCTCAAAATATCTCCGGACTTGACCGTTTGCTCAGCCTAATATCTGTGCCTCTCACCCACTCTAATTACCTGCTCATATTTCTGATAACAAAACTTTTTGGAGGATTTACCAACTCTGTGGAATAACCTACTGTACCTCACACAGGCAAATTCCTAAGTTGTCTTCTTAACTTCCTTACACTATTCTGATTACATCACCACACTACACAGTTAACACAAGCTTATTTTCTTTCTGTATGACAGATTTCTCTGACCTTCTCTGAAACCCTTAGCCCACTAAGGACTTTTGTCCATTACTAATGGATTGCACCAATATACTGTGTAATAAGTGGCACTTAACCTCATTTATCAAACTCCTATTTCCTTATATAATTTTAAACTGGAGAGCAGGGCTCTGTTTGTACTGTATATTTCTTTACAGCCAGTTTTGTGTTATTTATTTATTTACTTACTGTTCTTACTGTGTTTATATTATTTATTATCTGGGTCTCCAATGGTAGGGCACTACGGAGTATTCTAGTGTTACATAAATTATTAATAATAACATACATGACCTTTAGAAGACTGATCATACCTCACATATAGGCTTGTTTTCCAAGAACAGTTTTCTCCTCAAAATGTATTTCTACATTTTCAATTACTTTCTGGACAATTGGGACATGCTGTTATGTTGTTTGACATGGCACAGAGCAGCATGGTTTCAAAAGCTCAAATTGCAATTATTAAATCATTTTATTGTGAGTACAATTTCATATCTTTTTCAATTTGTTTTTAATACACTTGATGCTAGTTGTATTCTTTGTTCTGTGCTTATCAATTTTACTTATATCATTAAAGCAGAGAACGTTTCCATTCAGTTCACATAATAATTAAGTCATCAATAAGTCTAATATGCTTCTTAAGAAAACAGTGATTAAGATATTTTTATCTCCAAAAATTAAGTTGGGTTCAAACCATCCCAAAAAAACATGGTCGAGTCGCATTGTTATGACAACCTCCTACATTTGACGTTGGCAGCGCGTAGCCCATGAAGTACGCGATGTGTTGTGCGCTGTCTTGGGTATATAAGGTTTGTTATAGGCCGTCTGCACACATACCACACGTTGCTGGCATGGGGCCATTTATCTGAGTTGCAAAAAGTGATGATTATCGGCTTTCAGTCAAGGGTGATGGCGTTTCTAAAACAGCGCAGTTTGTGAACTGTTCGCGTGCTGCTGTGGTGAAGGTGTATTATGACTGGACAAATGGCACCACTGCGAATAACTGGAGTGGAAACTGCGGAGCACCACGTGCCATTGATGTGAGAGGTGAACGTCGGCTACGAAGGTGTGTGAGGGCTGACCGACACGCTACAGTGGAGCAGATCACTGTGAAAATGAACCTGGGTGCTACAAGACATGTGTCTAAAATGACAGAGCAGCACAAATAGCAGCTGTCCATGCTGCACACAGCAGTTACTCTGGCTATTACCTGATGGTCATAATAATATGACTCGACCATGCACACTAAGGGAAAACAGTGTCCCATTGCGGTACCCTACTTTTTGTCCACAAAACATTTAGGGGCTGATATCCCAAAATAATATGGTCTGTTCTAATAGAGAAAAACTATAATAATTGTCAGTGTAGAACAAGAATGATCCCAAACCATATTGTATGTCAGTTTATGCAAGTGACCAGTGCCCTTAAGGTTATGTTAGGAACAGTTTAGGACAGTTTCACCTCCAATCACCAGAGATCACTACTGTACCTAAACCTGTTATTGATTTTGCCATTTCATTTCCTTATCCAGTATTGCCTCAGAAAAAAATCCATTCTGCATCCTGTTTCTTGCTTGGTCCTATAAATAATACAATCCTTGGGCAAGACTGAATTACCCACTGCACATATAAATGCAAATAACAGTCGGCTTATCTCTGCTCACACCTACATAGACCACAAATAGAAATCAGCCTATAAGACACATCCCACTAAGCCACTGGAAACCATTCTAAAGATTCTCACGGCTAAGTGAATTTGGTCCCTTGCCTGAAGCTTTTGCTTGATTACATTTTTCCTCTGCTCCTTTTACATGTTGCTTTTGGCGGGATGGGCACGATATGTCAACAGTCATAATGTTGACATTAATCAAGTCAATATAGTCATAATATTGATGTTGACCATGTCAACATTCATCATTTAGGGCGGGATATACAAATCTTTTACGCTGGATAATAGCCCTCCTACTTCTCCGATGACATATCCCCATATGTTTGAATCATCCTCAGCCTCCCAGCGATGTAATTGGTTTCTGCAGTTTCCGCATCACGTTCTCTTCTTGTCACATTACCTGTCCCCATAGGCTGCCTATTGGTCCTCCACAGGCACCATATGCACTAACATACATGACATGTAACCTCCTTTCGTTCAATGATGGCACATATGCCTAGCAAATAACTGGTCCCAGATCCTTCCTCTCATAATTGCTTTTATTGAAGAGAGAGAGATGGCATCCTAAATCTTGTGAATGTGCAGGAGTGTTTCTACAGAGGACGCAGCATCCATGATGCTGAGCAGTGAGTGGTTACAATGGAGGAGCGGCCGTGCCTCTGTTAGTTTATACCGGTTATGGCAGAACCGGTCAGCACAAGCATCACAACATAAAATGTTAAATACCTGGAACATTTTTTCTTATTGGTGTGATAAGCAGTTCATACTGTCCTTAGACTGTAGAGAAATTTCAACATGTAAGTATGCCAACATATCATACCTGGTGGGCCGGCGATGACTTACCTTCTACTGATGGCTGCAGTGGCTCCAGTGGCATCTTCTGAGTCCTGGCAGTCATGTGACTATGACTTCTAGGTCAGAATTCTGATTCTCCAGCTTTTAGATGAGTATTTCCTCCCTACACCTATCTCTCCGTCTAGTGCCCAACCCTATCATCTAATGTCGCTATTCTGACAGTGTCAACACTTCACATGTCAAAATTCTGAGAATAGAGACACCTTGTCTATGGACATTTTAACAGTGTCAACATTATAACTGTTGACACTGTGATGCCAACATTATGAATTTTGACATTATGATTGTTGGTCTTTTCACTACATCCCTTTTGGGCTTTTTTACTACTGTGTATGACCCGGCTTACTACCAACTACCTGCTTGTGTTCAGACCTGCCTAACGAATGATTACGCAATGCCAACCCCAGCTTACATCTGTGACTGTGTGCGTGTGTCTTAATCTGACTTACATCTGACCACCTCATTGTGTGCCAACTTTGCTTCTTCTGACTCTCTGCTTCTAATTAACCTGGCTTATCAAATGTAAAGAGCTGGGAACACTTGCTGTACAATGAACATGAAACCAATAGCAGCCCATCTTTCTACAAAATAGAATTTCCTTACTTCAAATAAAAAGCAAAAGACTAAGATGTGTTAAGAAAGGTCTGAGACTTTGTTCCTTCCACCATGTTTTGAATCAACTCAATCATATGAAATAAATGAAAAAACATGGCATAGTATAATACAGTCTTGAAAACGAATAACCCTTGTGTAATAGTACACACTTAGAGGATGATGACAAAGAATTCCTTAAATCCAGGATGAAACTCCAATACCAGCAATCTCCTTATGGTGACTTTCTTACTAGAAAGTAGAATTATTATAGCTTTAAGATAAATCAATGTACTCCAATATATGTTTAATACAGTATATTTTCATCATGGTCACATACTGTATGGGAGAAAAAATGATAATATACATAGTGTACCTCCGTTGGATAAAATATTTAACTAAAAAGTGTAAAAACAGGCAGGTAATGATCATTATAAAGTTTACAAGAAATTCCACGTGAGATAACCCTATACTCCAACTGGATAGCCAGTGAGAAGGGTAGGTGATAGGAAGAAACTTACTCAGCCTTTCCCTCCAGCTGGCAATTGGTGCTGGTTTATGTCTGACTCCTTGTGGGTCAACTGGCTGACTTCTGACTACTGGCTCGTGTGCTGACCTGGCTTATGTAAGACTATCTCCTTGTGTGCTACTGACGTACTTCTGATGTTCTGCTTGTGCATTAACTCGGTATATGTCTGAATATCTGCTTTTATATTCAGGACACTCTTGAGTGGTTTTCTGTTTAGACTTTTTAATTGGTACATTCATCTATTGGATTGCAGCTAACAGACAAGTATCATGACAGGTTAGACGGTAAAGATTGTACTAAAGTTTGTAAAAATCTCTAAACCAGTTCAGATCATGGACCAAGCAACACACCCATTCCAAATGTCTATCAACTGACCTTATGCTAGTTCAGATGCAAGTCATATTATTCAATAACGTGTAGGATAAAAATCATTTCAGTACTGTAGTTAACACAAACGCTGCTGGTATTAAATTCTGTCCTCGATGCTACTCATGAGTTTGACATTTTTTTTTCTTTCAGTAACAGACTGCTCTTTATCAGTAATTAGCTGCAGGATGTAAAGTTTTGCAGAATCCAAAATTCAGAAGCGTTCTATTATGCAGTAGTTGAAGATATCCCAAAATAATGTTTTATAATTACATTTTATATAATACAAATATGCTAATATACTACTGCAGTCATCATTATGCAATTATGGCATTAATATCATTTCATACTGTGAGGCAAATTTATAAAAACTTGCAGAGAGAGAAAGTAGAGAGAGATAAAGTACTAACCCATCAGCTCCTATCTGTCATTTTTTAAACACAGCCTGTAAACTGGCAGAATCTGATTGATTGCTTCGTACTTTATATCTCTCCACTGTATCTCTTTCTAAGCTTTGATAAATATGCCCCTTTTTTTTTCACTGTGAAAGCAAATCTGTTATGCACTAGAGATAATGTACAAGATTGTAGTTATTTTTGATCTTTTTATTACTGTTTTGTTGTTGTAGTTGTTGTTGTTTTGTTTCATATTTGTAATGGCCCAAGAGTATTTTACCCTGCTTATTAGCTCACCCTTATCTTCCCAACCTAATCTACAAAAAGCTCCACCTTGCAATCTAATAAGGTCAGGAGTAGGAGCAAGTAATACACCTTTTCCACTAGCTTTAAAAACACAGGTAAGTGCATGGGGGCGTGCATTTACCCGTGTTTTTTCCTAGTGGAAACGCCCCCCCCCCCCCTGCAAATTCCCGGATCAAGTGATCCGGGAATCCGACCCGGGTAGCTTGCCGGGTTGAACACGTGTTCAACCCGGTAAGCTGTGTAGTGTGAACGGAAGCCGTGTTGTTGCGACACGGCTCCCATTCACAGTGTATGGAAGGGCGGCGCTGGGAGATCATGTGATCTCCCAGCGCCACCCCTGCTGCGTCACTAGCAGCGTCACCAACCCGGAAATATGCCGGGTTGGTGAGCGCTGTCGGAAAGGGGGCTGTAGCACGGTTCGCAGCCGTGTCAGGCTCCCGGCTGCGACCCGTGCTACAGGTGGAAAAGGGGTATGTATATAGAGGGGACAACATCTGCATGATTTATTAAAGGAGGTCACTGAAGTGATAACATTGAGGCTCATGGCTTACTGGTACAACATTTCACTACGGAAGCAAATAGTAAGTTGAGGTGCACGTATGAGGTTTCCCAATATAAATATTAAATGTAGGTACACACCGTTAAAGTAAATGACGTTGCTCATTTTGGCCTTCCTGAGCAATGTCGTTTACCATATCGATTAATGTATACACTGCCCAATAACGAGCGATGGGTCATTAACAACCCTTGCTGTCGGCCGTGCATACAGCTCAATTTGGACTATCATCCAAAAACTGCATGTACAGCCCGGCCGCGGCATGATGTCACTAAGCTATATCATTTGCATGTGTACGTACTGACGATGACCACCCAAGCAGGGAAGGGAACACACTAGGCAAAGTCGCTTATAGAGCACATCGCCTAGTGTGTACCCACCCCGTCTGTTGAGCTAACACCATCTAACACCATTGCTAATGGTACAGTGTAACTTGTGCAACTCATATTACATTGACAATAGGGGCTCACCAAGGTAGTGGCAACCAGTAACTTATTCAACATGCATATTCTATTCTATTAAGTTGAAATGCTAACATATATTCACAATAAAATGTCTTCAGGATGTTAATTAGATTGTTTGCATTTTTATGAAAGTCCACTTTAAATTACAATGTTTTTAATTCATATTCACAATTGATAATAGCAGTTTTTGTTCTATTGTCTAGTGAACATCTAAGTGCATATTATAGTTCTTTCCATCCTATCTACTGAAGACTGTAGCTGACAGGTATCAATAACAGTAGAAAAGATAGTGATCTGATCCTTCTGAACCCTTTCTTCCTTTCTTACAATAAAACATTCAGCAATAACTACTAATATAATTTTTTACTTTGTTGCAACCATGATGCTATACTTTGCAATATTATTAACAATTACTGTTGAAGAGAAATCATAATTGTAAATATTGTATTTCAACCAATATTACAATCAATGAGAGAGTAGGAATTCAGGGGCAGATTTATTAAGCCTGGTGAAGTGATAAAGTGGAAGGTGATAACGCACCAGCCAGTCAGCTCCTGACTGTCATTTTTCAAACCCAGCCTGTGACATGGATGTTAGAAGCTGATTGGCTGGTACGTTATCACCTTCCACTTTATCACTTCACCAGGCTTAATAAATCTGCCCCTCAAAAACATAAATGGAAACCTTAAAATCCTCACCAATTGGAAGTTTCTTTGTATACAGTATATCAATATTTCTGTGATGGGAAAAAGGGGTGTGGTATGTTAGATAGAATAGACTTAGGTCGACAGTGTCTAGGTCGACCACTATTGGTCGACAGTAAGTTGACATGGTTTCTAGGTCGACATGGACTCTAGGTCGACATGTAGCAGGTCGTCATGAAAAAAGGTTGACATGAGTTTTTAAAAATGTTTAGGTGTTGTTTTCTTCGTAGAGTGACGGGGAACCCCAATTAGTGCACCGTGTCCCCTCACCTGGCTCACTTCGCTCGTCATGCTTCAGCAAGGTGCCTCGCTGCGCTCAGCACAGGTTACCATTCCCAGTTGTAGTCCACGTGGATCGTAAAGTATGAAATAGTTTAAAACATTTTTTTTAAAGTGAAAAACTTTTGTCATGTTGATTTAGTACATGTCGACCTAGAGTCCCTATTGACCTACTTACTGTCAACCAATAGTGGTCGACCTAAACAGTGTTGACCTAAGTCTTGTCGACCTAGAGACCGGATCCCGGAAAAAATTGAGCAGATGGGTTGGGACTTATAATTATACACGTCATGGTGCTGACGTGTGCAAAATCCGTTTACTATAAACAAGAGGAAGTAGCCTTGCATTACAGGTGCATTCTATGGTGAAGAGTAATAGGTGTATTGAATGGGTATGGGAATCGGGGTCGACAATGCCTAGGTTGACACACATTAGGTCGACACCTATTGGTCAACAGTGACTAGGTTGACACAGGAAATGTGGCGATATACGACCATTAGGTGGACATGAACAAGGTCGACATGGAAAAAGGTCGACATGAGTTTTTTTATGGTTTTTTGGTGTTGTTTTCTTCGTAAAGTGACGGAGAACCGCAATTAGTGCACCATGTCCTCTCGCATGGCTCGCTTCACTCGCCATGCTTCTGGCAAGGTGCCTCACTCCGCTACCACTACGCTCGGCACAGGTTACCATTCCCAACTGTAGTCCACGTGGATCGTAAAGTATGAAAAAGTTAAACATTTCTAATTTTTAGAAAAACTCATGTCGACCTTTTTCCATGTCGACCTTGTTCATGTCAACATATTTCCTGTGTCGACCTACTCAATGTCGACCAATATGTGTTGACCTAATGTGTGTCGACCTAGACAGTGTTGACCTAGATTCCAAGTACCGTAATGAATACAGTGGAAGACATACTGGTATGTTCACCACCTAAATACTGTGGAAGATGAAACTTACTATCATTCTTAAACAGGAGCTAGTCAGTGTTTAGTTCAGGGACATTGGAATGTTTGGATACTGCATGGGGAAAAATATATATATACTCAGCCGGCACTCCAGTGTAATCGTCTGCTCCAGTGTCCATACCAAATGTATCATACTTCTCCAAAAGACGGTCAGCACTCAGAGACTGTTTGAATCACAATAACGCTGTATTCAGCACATGACATACAGAGACCCTAAATACCCACCCCTTACTCACCTGCAAGCCATTTCCTTCATCACGGATCTGGACCGCTAGCTCAATGCAGTGACGTACTTCCAGTCGTCACCGGAACTGGTACCATGGAAACCACTTGTTGGCATTCCACCCTCTCCCCGCGTGACTTCCAGGATCGCCCTCTGCTATTGTCCACCAAATGGAGCGGGCATGTGTTTGGGGGGGGGGGGGGGGGGCTCTGCAGGGAGTGTACAACATAACAAAATACATGCTGTATATAAAAAAGTAATCACATTGCACAATTACAGATACTGTAGCAGTAATGAAGCAAAATTGTCATTAACCAAATTAAATATAACACATGCATCATATATTATTCTCATATTGCACAATTACTATATTGCATATGGAACATAGCATCCAATACTATATTCATACCGGTGTTACAGTTGCAAAGTATTCCAATTAATCTTCTCGTTAATCTTCTGCTATTGCATATACGATAGCAGTTAGCAGCACTCCATTCTAAAATGAATTAAATTTTAAATAGCCAGTGCCCTCCAAAGATAACCATGTTACCAATAATATAGCATAGCGGTCGGCGGTACCCACGGCTCCATGAAGAAAGACATCGACACAGTCTTATAGTCAAGGTCGCTATTACCTGACGCTAAAGCTGCTCTATTGGATGTTCGGTGTACAGCCATCTGTTCTTTGAAGGTGCATTCCGTTTTCCCCATGTAGTGGAGACCACGTGGGCAACTTAATAAGTATACCATATACTTAGTAGAACAGGTTACTCGATGACAAATTTTGTAACGTTTCCCGGTGTACGGGTGACAAAAACTGTAACCCACAAGCATATGACTGCAAGTTGTGCAGCCAAGGCATTTAAAGCATCCATGAATTTGTGGATTTTAAAACGTAGCTTCTGATGATTTCTTAGATACTGGATATTGGGGCTAATTCAGACCTGATCACTAGGCTGCATTTTCGTACAGCGGGCGATCAGGTCTAAACTGCGCATGCATATGCACTGCAATGCGCAGGTGCATTGCACGGGTACAAAGCGGATCACCGCTCAGTGATGGGTTTATTGCGAAGGATCCGTTAGCACGGGCGTTCGCAAGGTGATTGAGAGGAAGAAGGCGTTTGTGGGTGTCAACTGACCATTTTCTGGGAGTGTTTGGAAAAATGCAGGCATGTCCAAGCGTTTGCAGGGAGGGTTCCTGACGTCAATTTCGGTCCTGGACAGGCTGGAGTGTTCACAGCGGCTGAGTAAGTTCTGGGCTACTCAGAGACTGCACAAAATCTGTTTGTACAGCTCTGCTACACATGCGTTTGCACACTTGCAAAGTGAAAATACACTCCCCTAAGGGTGGCGACCATGTGAACGCAGGGCTGCAAAATACCCCTAGCGAGCGAACAGGTCTGAATTAGCCCCATTGTACATTAGTTTTAACTAAGCCATCCCTTAGGATTTGCACTTAATTGTTTATCAGCCTGCATAATGGGCCAAAAGGTTTTACTGATGCGGTTAATATGCTGGCTATGAGAATTAAACTTATTGACCCAAATTAGTCTCTCATCCGTAGATTTCTTTTCTATTGAACAAAGAGCTGTTGAACGTGGGATTTTTAACACTTTTGTTTTTAAGCGGTTTTAATCAGATAATTGATATCTTCGATCTACAAACTTTGTGATCATCTGATCTAATGCTGGTTTGAACTTAGCTTCATTGCTAACAATCCGTCTCACCCTTAGCATTTGTGAGTATGGGAGGCCCCTTCGTAGCGGTGCCGGATGATGACTGGATGACAATAATATATTATTTCGATCAGTTGGTTTATTGAACATATCTGTGGAGATTTTATTGTCCACTATTTCGATATGTACATCTAGATAATTTACAGATGTACAGTGTGGTATGTGAACTTTACCAGTGAAGGTGACTCATTATGTGTTCTAATTAATACTTCCAACAGTTCACGGGGACCTGTCCAAAGAACTAACAAAGCATCTATGTATCTTAGATAAAGAAAAACCTTAGACTTGATAAATGGATCAGAGAAAAACAAAGCATCCTTTGCAAATGGTGGTGAAAAGTTACTGCCCATCGAACATCCCTGAAGCTGTAAAAAAAAAGTAATTGTTATGATGTGCGGCGGGCACATTTTGTGTTTTGTGTTTTGGTTTTGGATCTGGAACCCCGCTCGTGTTTTGGATCTGGATTGGTTTTGCCAAAACCACCCTTTTGGGTTTTGGTTTTGGATCTGGATGATTTTTGAAAAAAACATAAAAACAGCTAAAATCACAGAATTTGGGTGTAATTTTGATTCTACGGTATTATTAACCTCAATGACATTCATTTCCATTCATTTCCAGTCTATTCTGAACACCTCACAATATTGTTTTTAGGCCAAAAGGTTGCACCGAGGTCGCTGGATGACTAAGCTCAGCGACACAAGTGTGTGGCACAAACACCTGGCCCACCTAGGAGTGGCACTGCAGTGTCAGACAGGATGGCAGATTTAAAAAAACTAGTCCCCAAACAGCACATCATGCAAAGAAGAAAAAGAGGTGCAATGAGGTAGCTGAATGGCTATGCTAAGCGACACAAGTGTGTGGCACAAACACCTGGCCCATCTAGGAGTGGCACTGCAGTGACAGACAGGATGGCAGATTTAAAAAAACTAGGCCCCAAACAGCACATCATGCAAAGAAGAAAAAGAGGTTCAATGAGGTAGCTGGATGGCTAAGCGAAACAAGTGTGCGGCATAAACACCTGGCCCATCTACGGTGGACGCAGTGGCTGAATGTCAAAAGTGGCTCGCAATTTTTGAGGCCACCGACAGCATCTCTGATTGCCCCTGTCGTTTTTCAAAAAATTACTGCACCACCAAATTAATTGTATGTGCAAAACATGGGACGTGCTGGAATTTGCTCAGATGTAATGCACGCACAATATTGGTGGACTTATACGGCAGTACCCCTGAACTCTATATGGCAGTACCACTGGACATATATGGCAGTACCTCTAGACTTATACAGCAGTACCCCTGGACTTATATGGCAGTATCCTTGAACTTATACGGCAGTACCCTTGGACTTATATGGCAGTACCCCTGGACTTATATGGCAGTACCCCTGAACTTAGATGGCTGCATCACTGGACTGGACTGGACTTATACGGCAGTGCCCTGGACTTATATGGCAGTACCCTTGGACTTATACGGCAGGACCCCTGGACTTATATGGCAGTACCCCTGAACTTATATGGCTGCATCACTGGACTGGACTTATATGGCAGTGCCCCTGAACTTATATGGCAGTACCCCATGACTTATACGGCAGTCCCCCAGAACTTATACAGCAGTACCCCTGGACTTATATGGCAGTACCCTTGAACTTATATGGCTGCACCACTGGACTGGACTTATACGGCAGTACCCCTGGACTTATACGGCAGTACCCTTGGACTTATACGGCAGTACCCCTGGACTTATAAGGCAGTACCCCTGAACTTAGACGGCTGCATCACTGGACTGGACTGGACTTATACGGCAGTGCCCTGGACTTATATGGCAGTACCCTTGGACTTATATGGCAGGACCCCTGGACTTATATGGCAGTACCCCTGAACTTATATGGCTGCATCACTGGACTGGACTTATATGGCAGTGCTCCTGAACTTATATGGCAGTACCCCATGACTTATATGGCAGTCCCCCAGAACTTATACAGCAGTACCCCTGGACTTATATGGCAGTACCCCTGGACTTATATGGCTGCACCACTGGACTGTACTTATACAGCAGTACCCCTGGACTTATTCGGCAGTATCCCTGAACTTATATGGCAGTACCCCAGAACTGATACGGCTGCACCACTGGACTGGACTTATACGACAGTACCCCTGGACTTATACGGCAGTACCCTTGGACTTATATGGCAGTTCCCCTGGACTTATACAGCAGTACCCTTGGACTTATTGGGCAGTACCACTGGACTTATACGGCAGTACCCCTGGACTTATACGGCAGTACCCTTGGACTTATACGGCAGTACCCCTGGACTTATAAGGCAGTACCCCTGAACTTAGACGGCTGCATCACTGGACTGGACTGGACTTATACGGCAGTGCCCTGGACTTATATGGCAGTACCCTTGGACTTATATGGCAGGACCCCTGGACTTATATGGCAGTACCCCTGAACTTATATGGCTGCATCACTGGACTGGACTTATATGGCAGTGCTCCTGAACTTATATGGCAGTACCCCATGACTTATATGGCAGTCCCCCAGAACTTATACAGCAGTACCCCTGGACTTATATGGCAGTACCCCTGGACTTATATGGCTGCACCACTGGACTGTACTTATACAGCAGTACCCCTGGACTTATTCGGCAGTATCCCTGAACTTATATGGCAGTACCCCAGAACTGATACGGCTGCACCACTGGACTGGACTTATACGACAGTACCCCTGGACTTATACGGCAGTACCCTTGGACTTATATGGCAGTTCCCCTGGACTTATACAGCAGTACCCTTGGACTTATTGGGCAGTACCACTGGACTTATACGGCAGTACCCCTGGACTTATACGGCAGTACCCCTGAACTCATATGGCAGTACCCCTGGATTTATACGGCAGTACCCCTGAAATTATATGGCTTCACCGCTGGACTGGATTTATCAAGTAGTACCCCTGGACTTATACAGCAGCACCACTGGACTTATACGGCAGTATCTCTGAACTTATACGTCAGTACCATCGGACTTATACGGCAGTACCCCTGGACTTATATGGCAGTACCCCTGAACTTATACAGTTGCATCACTGGACTGGACTTATACGTAAGTGCCCTGGACTTATATGGCAGTACCCCTGAACTTATATGGCTGCATCACTGGACTGGACTTATACGGCAGTACCCCATGACTTACGCAGCAGTACCCCTGATCTTATACGGCAGTACCCATGGATTTATACAGCAGTACCCATGAACATATATGGCTGCACCACTGGACTGGACTTATCCAGCAGTACCCCTGGACTTATACAGCAGCACCACTGGAGTTATGGCAGCACAGGACACCACCACTGGACTTATGGTAGCACAGGACACGACCACTGGACTGATGCAGCACAACACAGCACCACTGCACTGGAATTATACAGCACCACCACTGGACTTATGACAGCACAGGACAACACCACTGAACTGATGCAGCACAACAAAGCACCACTGCACTGGCGGGAAGTCCCGACTCGGGCTCGGGACGTGAAGTTCGGGGGATTTCGGTTCTCAGGGAACCAAACCCGCTCATCCCTTTTTGTTAAATATAAACTAATTTCACTTTAATGTCAATGTTACTTGAAAGGTTTTGCTATATTTTATGTTTGGAAATTATATATTTGAAGTCATTTTATTATTCTGGGTTTGTTTTCTCCCTGGGATCATTTCCAAAACTGCTCCGACCGACTGTCTTTTTACATGCAACCCGACACTATCCAGGTCTGAGGCCAAAATTAGAGTTACACTGCACTTGCGCTTACGTTACTGTGACAGGCATAGTAACAGAACACCTTCCCCTGTCTTTAAGAGGCAGAGCGCAGTTTATACAGTGGGAACATTGCAGAGAGGGTAGATGGAGAGTGCAGATGTGTCTCAGCGTACAGCAATTTGTCTAAGGGGTATATTTACTAAAGTGCGGGTTTATAAAAGTGAAGATGTTGTCCACATCAACCAATCAGATTCTACTTATCATTTATTTAGCACCTTCTAGAAGATAATATCTAGAACCTGATTGTTTGCTATGGGCAAAATCACGTTTGTTAACCTGCACTTTAGTAATATCCCCCTAAGTGTGAATTGCAAAGCACAATTATTGCTGTGTCCAACCAGCAAGTGGTAAAAAGCTGCAAGAGTCTTTACAAAGTCTGTGTCCAGCCAGATTACACTGCCCACACCTGGCTACTTCTTGTTACCCAGCTGGCAATATTTTCAGTGGACAACACTGTTGCGATATAGTGAATTTATTACTGCATACAATTCTCCAGTTTTATACTGTATGTGCTCTGGATTTTATTCTTGTACCAATTACACTTCTACTTGTTGTCCAGCAGCTGTTTACAGCGTTATAAGATGTCATGTTTGTTACATTACACTCTGCTATGAAACAGCTAAGCAGCCACAGAAAATAATACATGCATCACTGACTCTATTCCTGTGCCTTCCCATAATTAAAACAGTGCTAACTGTGCTGGTCTCTATCCATCAGGGACAGATATCAGAGAAACTGACCATTAAAAATAATTAATTACACCAGTTAATAAAGACAAAACAAATCAATATCTCCAATGTGTGAGTTTGGGTATGGGTTCTGCCTGTCAGCAGAATATTTTGCTGATGTTGCTCAGTTATACAATAGGATAAACAGAATATATTAAACAAGTAACCTGCCTTATTTTAGCTCTGTTTGCTGTGAGTTTGCGCTGAATAAATAATTATTTAATGTCATCATTCACAGAACAAAGAAGCTGTAGCTCATCTAATAGGCTTCAGATTAAGAACGTAGGCGTTACTCTAGCTGATCGTGATAAATGGCAGTGGAAACAATTAAACTTACAGAGAAGGAAAACCTGAATAATGTTTATCTTATTGCTTCATACAGTTCATTGCATTATAAATTTAGTTGTATCCAGGGGCGTACGTTCATCCCAGTCGCCCCGGAGGCAAGTTGGAGTTTAGTGCCCCCACCTCACCTTAAAAAAGGGAAAATAAATAAACATAGATAATATTACATATATAAATATATAATTAGATAGATAACAAAAGATTTACCCTGGTTGTTTGTTATTATTTCACTTGAGTGTTACACTCTTGGTGGATCTCTGAGTATCGATTGTGGAAGTACCGGGTCAAGTAATATGAATGTTGCGAGTGCCGGACCTTTTGAGGCATATATATATATATATATATATATATATATATACTGTATATATATATATATATATATAACGTAAAGAATTATCTAGATAGTGTTCTCAGCTGGTTTATAGGGACTGGAGCCTGCAGTGAATTGGCAGGGCTCCAGCTACACTGTGTGACAGTTGTCATTGGGTTGATTGCTGCAGTGCCAGCTGAGTGGTACCAGGCAGGATCTGCCTTGTACCATATTGCAGGTAAAAGCAGGCCTCCTGTGACAGAGCCGATTCACTTGTCAGCAGCAGCCGGTGCACCGCAGAGCTCCGTTGGAAGAGCAGCCGTCACACTTGGATCTTGCTGTGAACCACGCAGGTGATGCTATACATGCAGGTGCCCCTTCAGGGCTTGGAGCCTGGAGGCAGATGTCTTCATTGCATCTGGGAGTTATGCCCCTGGTGGTATTGTAAGGAAGCAGGTCTACTGTAACTCATCATACCAATTTTCTCCCTATTGCTATAGAACTGTAGTGTGCATCCTCACCCTTTTAACTTCTCTAAGTACAGATTTGTACCTCTTTTACTTCTTCTAACAAGATAACAAGACACATGCTGAAAATGACCTGTAGTAACCCTGGCTGCCTCCATTTAAACCTAAAACCCCATGTGCAGTTTATAATATATATGAGGCTTCAATAACAATGCCATACAAATCAATCAAGCAAATTTAATTTAAATTATTATTCATTGGTTTATAACCGCAAAAGCCACAAAGTCAACTAACAATAAGCACTAGCTGTGCTATATTACTTGTGTCTTGGTACACATATTATTATTATTATTATTATTATTACAGAACACATTACACAGCATACAGAAGCAGTTCTGCAAAAAATACATGATAGGAACAAACAGGATGTAGTTAAAGTCTGGCTGTCGGGATCCTGGCATTTAGGAGACCAATGTCAGAATCCCGACATCCAGTCAAATACTGCTAGACGGAATCTCAACCATCGCTAGGTATTCCCACTTGGCTGGTGGGTCCACACCACCAACCGAGTAGGAATATAACCTGTGATGAGTTAAGCGAGTCACTGGACCCAAAGCATGGTGAACTGCCGGGATTCTGACAGACGAGATGCCGCAGTCGGTACACTGATAGCCAGCATCCCATCTGGTGGTAACACATACCGAATATGAATAAACAAGTGGGACACAGTGGACAGACGTGAAACGTAGAGGACCCTGCCCGTGAGAGCTTACATTCTAAAGGGAAATGGTGATGAGAGAAAATAGGAGTTAAAGGGACATTGTACTATGTGGTTCAGGCAAGTAGCAGATGAGGAGGGGTCTATACAGTAGAGGTGGAAGGAAGGGGGGGGTTGCAAGTGGGAGGTTAGGATGAAGTAGTTAAGGTGAGGGAACATGTAGAAAGAAAGGTGAGGGAAGTAGGATAAGATAGAGGAAAGGAATATGGGTCAAAAAGAATGGAGTACCATGAGGAGCGGATAGAGGCACATGGTAATACAGATTAGTTACATGGTGGTGATACAGATGAATAAAAGAGTTATTGAGATGGAGGGTAACAACGCACTCATGAGCGATGAATTCTTAATATCGAAATTTTGATTGTCACATAAATTACAGTTGCTGCCCCTAATAGGCAGATGAATCAGGGCAGGTGGATCAGAGGCGCACAAGTGCACCCCATGGGCCTTATGTAATAGCCTGCGAGATACAGTGACTCAGAGCCAGTTGCTGCACTGTGACATTGCATGCAGGCACTCATCTCAAGTCACTGAGGAGAGGCAGGCAGTGTAGACAGAAGAGTCCCCAGGGGCAGTACTTAAACTCTGGAAATGTTGGGCACATCTATGTAGTGAAGGAAACAGGTTCAGGCCATAAGGCCTGCACCTTCCTGCAAGCCCACAACACCTTTTAGGCAGTGTTTGGTTGCCCTGGTTGGCAGTGTTAGTCCTCACTTTAACAAACTCTAAATAACTAGCAACATCACAGGTGGATGAGGCCATGATGATGCAATTCAATGCAAAACCCTCAGGCTGTCCTCTTACCTTGAGAACTGTTCAGAATGCAAGAGACTGGACTTCTTTTTGGAGAGTAAAGTACGGAACTAATCCAGGACATTCTGTGAGCTTGCTTTATATACTATAGACTTGAGTAGACAGCACTTGAGACAAAACTACTGTAGGCTGTCTTTAGAAACAAAGCACTAAACCTGCTCATATTATACACTGAATCAGCTGCAATATAAATGCCCACATAAATACGAAGAATAAAGGTAGTTATTGTCAGTACTTACCCCATCTTTCGCAAATCTGTATAGAACTAGCAAAATGAAAGTATGAGGTACTGTATTAGTATTGTGATCAAAATGGATAAGCCTGCAGCCCATGTCACAGGTCCTCAGATTTTCAGCATGTCCTAGTCCTACACTGATAGCATGCTTAGAACAACTTGAGAGATTTGCCCTCCTGTTTTTTCTTTAACTTCCTCCCCATCTCCAAAACCCTATCATTTATATTCTTACTGATTGAAATACTACTTTATTTTTGAAAATCAATAAAAACGAATTGGGGGGAAAAAAAAGAATTAAAAATAAATTGCCGTTAAAAATTAAAATCAATTGCACTTACCTCCATTCTTGGAGACTGATAGGCAGCAAGGCTGACTTGTAATCCACAACCAAATGTGCAATGATTGGGGAAATTATTCAAGTCATCTGTACTTCCAAACCATAAGAATGCCTTCAAACTGTGCAATTTATCAAAGGGGGGAATTCAACTGCCCACGTTAACAGGGCTGAAAAAGAGAGGTATTATTAATTATTATTATCACATTTTATTTATAAAGAGTGCAATATATCAGAGGGAGGCTTGCAAATGTATAATTGTGTCCAGGGCCCGGCCTCTCTGACAGAGAGGAGAGGGCCCAGGCCGTTCATTCCGCCATCCGCCGCCGAGATGATCCGCCCACTTTTTATTACCGAGTTCTGGCTTTCAAAGGAGGGGGAGAGGATGCTGAACGCTTCTATTGTAAACGTCCCTCCAAAAATGGCCACCACCTAAGTGGAGACAGTTAGTAAAGATACTAGAGGAGGCTCCTCTAGTATCTTTAATAACTGTCTCCTCTGAAGCGGCGGCCATTTTGGTACAGACTTTTCAATAGAAGCTTGCAGCTTACTCCTGGGGTCATTCCGAGTTGATCACTAGCTGCATTCGTTCGCTGTGCAGCGTTGAGGCAAAAAAACGGCACTTCTGCGCATGCGTATGCGGCGCAATGCGCACGCGCAACGTACTTTTACAACGGCCGATGTAGTTTCACACAGGGTTTAGCGAAGCTTTTCAGTCGCACTGCTGACAGCAGAGTGATTGACATGAAGTGGGCGTTTCTGAGTGTCAACTGACCGTTTTCAGGGAGTGTTCGAAAAAATGCAGACAGGCCAGGAAAAACGCAGGCGTGTCTGGGCGAACGCAGGGCGTGTTTGTGACGTCAAAACAGGAACTGAATAGTCTGAAGTGATCGCAAGCGCTAAGTAGGTATTGAGCTACTCTAAAACTGCACAAAAAACTTTGCCGCCACTCTGCGATCCTTTCGTTCGCACTTCTGCTAAGCTAAAATACACTCCCAGTGGGAGGCGGCATAGCGTTTGCACGGCTGCTAAAAACAGCTAGCGAGCGAACAACTCGGAATGACCACCTCTACCCTCTCCTGTGACAGTGCCAGATCTCGGTCCTGAGAAGGGGCAAAGCTGTAGGAAATGGAGGGGGTGGAGCTACACAGGACCAGGCTGCTACATCTCTGGCCAGCCTGTGATAGGTAAGTTGAGGGAGAGTGAATGGGAAAGAGAAAGTGTGTCTGTGTGCGTTAAGTGTGTGTGTGTGTGTGTGTGTGTGTGTGTGTGTGTGTGTGTGTGTGTGTGTGTGTGTGTGTCTGCATGTGTATATATTAATTTTGTATGATTTCTATATATATATATATATATATATATATATAATATTTGTTTCTTTATTTCTTTCTTTATTTCTTTATTTTGGGTAGTGGGGGGCTGCCTATTTTGCGAGTCCCGGGCCCCAGAATTTCTGATGGCGGCCCTGACTGTGCATATAAGATACACATTTGTAGATATAATGTTGAGGCTTATTAAGACACATAGGGCCAGCTTCAGAGATATAAGCTGATCACACAGTGCGATAATATGCAAAAAACCGCATAAGGCATCTCATGTAAATAGATGCCTTCTACGGGCTACTGTGATCTGCTGCTGCATCCATCAAAGCAGCATTGGACCATTTACGTGAACATCGGCCATCTGAGTAACCCACAGGTTATTAAGGATGGCCGGTGTAATCACGCAGAAGAGGCCAGGCAATCTGCGCCAGAAGACGCAGACTCTGACATCAGCATGCCTACAGAACAGGGCAGACACTCTGGTTTTGTAAAAAGCGCACCATTGCAGCCACAGGCCTGCCCCCAAAGGGCCTCAGTGTGTTAATAATGCTGCAATTTACGGGGAATGACGACCATCAGCGAATCCACTGATCTGCACAAGCTTAGTGCTGATCCAGCGCATGTACAGATCAATAACCATCGGAGATACATTCAAATCATCATGTTTGCATACATCTCTGAATCTGACCCATATTTAACACTGCCCAGGACATGGCTAATGTCATGCTGGAATTTAAAAGGTTAATACAGGTTGAGTATCCCATATCCAAATATTCCGAAATACGGACTTTTTTGAGTGAGAGTGAGAGAGTGAAACCTTTGTTTTCTGATGGCTCAATGTACACAAATTTTGTTTAATACACAAAGTTATTAAACATATTGTATTAAATGACCTTCAGGCTGTGTGTATAAGGTGTATATGAAACATAAATGAATTGTGTGAATGGAAACACACTTTGTTTAATGCACAAAGTTATAAAAAATATTGGCTAAAATTGGCTAAATTGACCTTCAGGCTGTGTATATAAGGTGTATATGTAACATAAATGCATTCTGTGCTTAGACTTAGGTCCCATTACCTTGATATCTCATTATGGTATGCAATTATTCCAAAATACGGAAAAATCCCATATCCAAAATACCTCTGGTCCCAAGCATTTTGGATAAGGGATACTCAACCTGCATAGAAATAAATATACCACTTTAAAATATACCAAATATAACATGTTTTGTATGCTGTCTGTTCAGATGTCTCCTTCCTGTGCAGTTGAGTGTAGCTGACAGGTACTGTTCAAGGGTTTCTCCACTGCTGTATTTGATACTGATCTGGCTGAGAGTGATTTGACAGGGGGCGTGTCATCTAATCAAATAGTCTCTATTCTTTTATGTGTTCTGTTCTCCTGATACAGCATGCCTTCCACTCTGCCCCCTCCCTTTCAAAGCTCCTGCAGCTTTTTAGCTGTCAAATACAAAAAAGCAGAATTTGATAGCAAAAAATCATCTATTCTGCCTTTGTGAGAGTGTGTGTGTGTGTGTGTGTGTGTGTGTGTGTGTGTGTGTGTGTGTGTGTGTGTGTGTGTGTGTGTGTGTGTGTGTGTGTGTGTGTGTTGGTGGTGGTGGTGGTGGTGTTGTTGTTTTTAAATATTGTTGTGTTTATAATTATTTTGCGTGTACATAGATGCTTTACATCTTTAAAATAGCCATTTGCTTGCCACAGGCTTTTTCTAATTTACCACCAGGCGCGCCAAGAGTGGGGATTTGGAGCTGGTACTAATTGCCTAGGACTGAGCTTGTCTAAGGGGTCATTTACTGTCCTGTTCTGGTGTGTTGGTGAAAGAATGATCCACCCCCCCTTTCTCAACACATACTGCCACTCTGCAGCAGTGCACATTAGGGTTTTTTATGCTGAATTGTCACACCCACAGAATTTGGTCACACCTTCCCCATCACCCGAGCCAATCATTGATCGCTACAGCTCTTTTTACCAATACTGCTGGGAAACTTCTTCCATCTATTCATCGCCCCTTCAAAAAAATATACTTAATCTTAAGTTTTAGTTTTCCTCCCTGCAATGTGTTTCCTTTTTCCTGATATCTGCTTAATTCAACAAATACTACTGTCATGAATTTGATCAATACTTTAGTGGGCACTGAGAATTCTAGAAGCGGAACATGACAGAGCTAGGTATATGACAGATTAAAAGTATGGGGAATGGGAATAGATAGAAGTATTTTCAGACAATAATTAGGAAGATTACACAACACAGTAGAGCCCCTTGTACATGTTACACCACAGTGGTACCCCTTGTACACATTACACTACAGTAGAGACCCTTTTACACATTATGCCATGGTAGAGCCCTTTATACACATTGCATGTTGCCCAACCCTAGAACCACCACTGACTGGAATGCAATAAGAATGATTAACAGCTGGTGTATATATATTCTTCAGACAGGGTTTGAGATAAACTAGAGCTAGACTAATTTATAACACACATACAGGGGCGGATTCAGCAGAAAATGACAGGGGAACACCATGATAGATGAAAGGGTTGAATAGCAGTGAGAGGTATATTTGTTCATGCTGGAGGCGTGCTTTCCCAGAAAGGGGGCGTGACCCCACTACAAGAAGCGTGGCCTCACAGGATGTGCAATGTGTGGGCCATAAATGCAACTTGTACACAATTTTCATAGTAGGCAGTGGGTGATTGGAAGAGAGAAAGGGTGACAGGGAGAGTGTGACAAGCAGGGGGTGACAGAGAAGCAGTGGGTGACAGGGAGAGGGTAACAGGGAGAGGTAGAGGGTGACAGGGAGAGGGCAACAGGAAAAGCAGTGGGTGAGAGGCAGTGGGTGACGGGGGAATGAGGAGGGTGATGATGAGAGGGCGACAGGGAGAGATAGTAGCTGAGAGGCAGGGAGTGATGGGGAGAGGGTATCTGAGATCTCTGTACGAGGGAGTAAAGGGGGTAAATTGGGCTGAAAGGGCTCGCTAGGACATCAAGGGAAAGTATTAGTTGGGGAGACAGGCAGAATAAAACAAGGGCCTTTAACACAAGAGCTGAGAGGAGAGAGGGAAGATAGAGAGGGAGCAAGAAAAAGATAGTAGAGAGTGAGAGGAGAGGGGTATGGGGGAGAGAGGAGGATAAGGGGAGAGAGAGAAGGCAGAGAGACATTCTCTGACCTGCAGTAAGTCAGCTGTTGGTTTCAGTGAGTCTGCTTCTTGACAGTGGAAGGCTCTGGAGAGTGTAGTCCCATGGTCCCAGCACTGACAGTAGCCACTGCGCCCAGCTGCTACTCATTAACGTCCCTCGAGCCGGCCCTGCATCGGAGGTCTGGCAAGTCAAGCAGTATCAGAGAGGAGGGAAAGGGAGAGACCTCCTACCTATACTTGGACCGTCTCCTCCTGCGGCAGGCTGCAGCGTACTGCTGTCTCAATCACTGCTTTTTAAATAAAAAT
Source organism: Pseudophryne corroboree (assembly GCF_028390025.1). Lineage (NCBI taxonomy): Eukaryota > Metazoa > Chordata > Amphibia > Anura > Myobatrachidae > Pseudophryne > Pseudophryne corroboree. The sequence continues at coordinate 171,143,855 of NC_086448.1, read as the reverse complement.
GCAAGAAACAACAGGGGGAACACGAGCCCGCATGCCCTCCCCCACTCCTGGACCTGCAAGTGCACACATACTTAATTTCTATTTGCGAACACTGGGGGTGATTCCGAGTTGTTCGCTCGCTAGCTGCTTTTAGCAGCATTGCACACGCTAAGCCGCCGCCTACTGGGAGTGTATCTTAGCATTGCAGAATTGCTAACGAAAGCTTCGCTAATTTTCTCGTAACGATTACCCCGCAGTTTCTGAGTAGCTCCAGACTTACTCAGCCATTGCGACCAGCTCAGTCCTTTTCTTTCCTGGTTTGATGTCACAAACACACCCAGCGTTCGCCCAGCCACTCCCCCGTTTCTCCAGCCACTCCTGCGTTTTGCAACTCGAACTCCTGCGTTTTTCCGCACACTCCCATAAAATGTCCAGTTTCTGCCCAGAAACACCCACTTCCTGTCAATCACACTACGATCAGCACAGCGATGAAAAAGCTTTGTTATGCCGTGAGTAAAATACCTAACTTTTGTGTAAAATAACTAAGCGCATGCGCTCTGCGAACCTTGCGCATGCGCAGTAAGCGACTAATCGCAGTACAGCGAAAATCGGCAACGAGCGAACAACTCGGAATGACCCCCACTGACACACACACACATACAGACACAGGGACAAAGAGCATACTGACACACAAACAGATTGAATATGGGCACAATGACACACACACACACACACACACTGTACAGGTCTCATGGGCACACTGACACACACAGGGCCCAGAAGCACACTGACAAAGATTGTATATGGGCACACTGACACACACACACACACACACACACACACACACACACAGTACAGGTCCCAGGGGTACACTGAGACACACACACACATTGTATATGTGCACACAGGACACACACACTTTGTACAGGGGTACACTGCCACATGCACACACATTATACAGGGGGAGCTAGCAGCCATACAGACGCACATTGCTTCAACCTGTGTCATACTGCAACTCCATCTCCCCCTCCTCTTCAGATGCTGCACTGATTGTCTCCCTCCCCCAGTTCGCCGGCACCGCGGGAGGGCTGGGAGCAGGGAGAATGCACAGCAGTGCTATAAGAGAGCAGTCTGTGTCGGGCAGGCGGGTGGCAGTGTGGTGTAGAGAGTGAGTGACATCACTCACTGTCTGAGCAACGCCTTACTAGAGTCTGGCACTCTACGCGGCCGCGTACCGTGCGTATGCGTCGGTCCAGCCCAGGTGGTAGTGGAGAATTTGAAGACCTGTTCAGAATGCAGGCTATAGAAAAAGCATTGGTATAACTGTGGGCCAGCTTGCTGGTGACACACACACACACACACACACACACACACACACTTCATAAAGGGACAGGGGTCTCACAAAGAAAAGGTGTGTTGTTCACACAATAGTACCCCCAAACTGCAGCATAATCTTCTTTATATTACACCACATGTAGTGCCCCTGATTCATATTACACAAGAGAAAAGAAAAATGAAAAATGACTGATTGCGCTATTTCTCCAGGTGCGTATATGAATAAAAACACGTATTTTTCACTTCTCTGGTGTTTATTTTAGTACAAACGTTATATCTCATACAACAATATAATAAAAATTTTTTTAAAGTATGCATACTCATTAGGGGCTCATTCTAAAAAAAAAATTTATAATAATAATAAAATGATGATGTTTCTCTGTTTTAAACATCCAGTGCTCAAATCTATCAGAGACAATTAATAGTTCCACTCCTGGATTAAATGCAACATAATTTATGTATCCACAACGTTTAAACGGTGATTTTCCAAAGATGAAAACTCAGTTCTTTGTTTAAAGACACAGTTTCCACAACATTGAATAATGCTTATCCTCGTTGTATTAGAACTCAGTCTTTTGCATATGACCACAGTTCTCATTCATATATTTGCAAAGTCCATAGACTGACAGTTTCTAAATTGAGCCGCTTACCACCGTGTCCGTGGATGCAGACGTGATGGGGAGATCCTCGCCGTGCACAGCGATGCTGGTTTGCTTTCCCTCTCCCCGTCCGTCCTCCGTGGTGGTAGCGGTGCTGGATGGTTTATAACCCTCAACGTGAGTGGGGCCGCTTGTATGTGGACGATTTTCAGAGTAGACTCTCCACCTTGCTAGCCGCGTCTCCTCTGATTACGGTTCAGCTAGAGCGGCAGGTGTGTAGGAGGTCTCGTTGGTTGTCCTTAGCTCCCAATCCGGCAGGGTTGATCCCAAACAATGTCGCTGATCACTTAGCAGGGTGAAAGGCAATTCTCTAACGCGTTTCGCACACAGGTGCTTCCTCAAAGAGTAATGTACTTTCAATTTCCAAGGCTTTATATACCTGACCACCCTGATTAATGTTCCTCCCATTGATCCAGATTGAATCACAGGTGCATTCTATTTCTAATTTTCTGCTATGTGCACTTTGCTCTAATTACTACACCTGGAGCACTGATCGTTATTATCAATTCTATTAAAAAATGCATACGTTTGATATAGGAAATATATATATGTGTCTATCAAGGAGAGATATTCTTAATTACTCATATACCAAATTCCGAATTGACAAATAGATTAGACAAATAAATAAATAAAAAAAATTGCAATTAAACATACACCACTTCTTATCTCATATTTCTAATCCACCCCAGTGATTCATATTACACCTAGTAGTGCCTCATATACACATAATGCCCACAACAGTGTCCTTTATACACATCTCTGCCTGTGTCACTCCAGCAGCTCACTGCCTGTGTCCCTCCAGTAGCTCCATGCCCTGTATGTCTCCATCAGCTTCCCAGCCTCTCTGTGTCCATTCAGCTCCATTTCATCTTGTCTTCAGCATGCACAGAGCCTGATCCCCTTTGTGGCTCTTCTTCACTTCAGCATTGGCAATGGGATGACATCACATATTCCGTGCCAGAAAAGGAGGCCACTGGTACCTGAGAAGGGGACGAATGCTATCTTATAGACACATCATGTGTGAGTATAAGGAGGGGTGGGCCGCAGGTGTAGGAGAAACATGGCGCCACCCGGATCCGAGGAAGTAGCTGCAGCTCATCATAGCGCCGCCTGCATCATCTATTAATGTGGATGGTGGGGCTGGCTTTTCTGTTGTAATTACTGTGCATGGACATGGAGGAGGTAGAACTAGTTCCACCTACCATTACAGGTGTTGGAACTCAGTTCCACTCCATTCCCCCACAATTTAGACCCTGGAGACAATTTACTTAACAGGGTCTGGTTCAGAGGCGGACACAGAGGTGGCTGCTGCTACATCTTTTTGCGGTCACCCATCTGTGCCTTTATGCAGATACTGCTATAAAGTCCATCCATGGTGTACATCCATACGAATAAATGCACAAGGACTGAGGCGCCCACTTTAGGCATCTATAGACAATGTAATACTGCCTGGTTTGTCTTTAGATGTTATCATATGTTACACCATCAAAACTTGCGCCAGCTACAGTATATGGCAGGTACAGATTTTCTGTCTGAGTATGGCAACCACTGTGAATAACTGACTGTTTGGATACACAAACACTTAAGTGATACATCGGCAACACTTCTACAAAAATCTCATAAAACAGACAATCTCTTTGTGTCTGATAAGCCACCTCCCAGCATCGCAATCGCAACAGCGCCTTTGTGCATAATAGAGATAAGCGGGTCTGGTTTTCAGAGAACTGGATGCACCTGAACATTGCAAATCCAAAGGGGGATCTGAGTCCAGCTCAGGTTTTCCTGCCGGGATCGGATCCCAAAACGAAGCAAAACATTATCCTCCTGCTCCCCGGTGATCGACACACAACTTCACTCCAGCTGTGAAGCTTCAACAGTGCAGTACGTCCAGTGGTACTGTGTCCATCCAGGGGTGCTGTGTTGTCCATCCAGAAGCTGTTTTTTCCTGCAGGGGCTGCTGTAACTGTCCAGGGGTGCTGTGTCCATCCAGGGGCTGCTGCGTCTGTCCAGAAGCTGCTGTGTCCTTGAGGGGCTGCTGTGTCCTCCAGGCTCTGCTGTTTCCATCTAGGGCCTGCAGTGTCCTCCAGGGGTTGCTGTGTCCATCCAGGGGCTGCTGACTGTGTCTGTCTAGTAGCTGATGGCTGTGTTCTTCCAGGGGCTGCTGGCTGTGTCCATCCAGAGGCTCTGCTGTGTCCATCCAGAGGCTCTGTTGTGTCCATCCAGGGGCTCTGCTGTATGTAATATTCATACACACATTGTGATACTGTAGGTCATATCCCAATTTCATACAAGTATTGTGATGCTGCAAGTTGTACCGCAGTGTAATATTCTTACAAGTATTGTGATGCAGCAGGTCAGAATGCAGTGTAATATTCATACACATATTGTGATGCTGCAGGTCGTACCGCACCTGCATATTCATAGATGAATTGTCACGCTGTAAATCGTACTGCAGTTTAAAATTCATACATGTACTGGTATGCTGTAGGTCATACCCCGTTTTAATACAAGTATTGTGACAAAGTAGGTCGTACCACAGTGTAATATTCATACATGTATTATGATAATGTAGTTTGTACCACAGTGTAGTATATGACTCAGGCCATACCCCATTGTGTATCCATAATGCAAGTACTGTGACAACTCAGGCTGTACCTCACTATGTTCACATAAGCAGTCTAACTCCATAGTCTAATTTGCAAACAAAGTAAAAAAAAGTTAATATAAAGTAAAAATATTTTTTTGTACAATTTGTGTGCTGTACCCCACTGCAATATTGTTCGCATATATATAAGCACTGTGATACCCTTCAGTGTGAGTGGTCATTTGCGGGAAAAAATGATAAAAAAATATATATTGTTCTATTGTTTGTACTACTTCATGTTTGTCAATATGGATAACGATCAGTTGAGAGAAGAGCAGGCACCATATACTAGTGCTGCAGCTGCTACCACCAGTCATGATGATACTAGACCTTCAATGTCATCTACTAAAGACAATGACCAAGAACATAGAAGGTTTAAATCAGGGCATCTAAAATTAAGAAAAAACAATATACACAAACCACCTCTAATAAAGGGAAAGTTTGGTGCAGAAAAACAAAATTGCCAACATGCCATTCATTACATGCAGTTGCAAGGAAAGACTCAGGTTGTGGCCTTTATTTATGAGTGACGGTTCTGCAAATGTTAGTGAGGCATCTTCTTCTGCCTCTCATGATGATGCAAGAACTTTTCACTTTTAAGATTCTAGAAGAGGTGTCAAAAAATAAAAACCTGTAGAACAAACTGCATTCAATACCATCCCACATTCCTGATGAAAGTCTAGGGATGCCTATGTTAGCTATCTGTGAGTCTGACATTTCTCACACTGTCCTCATAGAGAAGCCTCTTTCACCTCCTACCACCATTTCTTCACCATCTGCACGTGTGGGGAGCAGTACAAGTAAAGACAGTGATGAGGGCAAAAATCAGAGTTGTTGTGTACAAAAGGACAGAATGAGGGTCATATGTGTGTATTACTACTAGAAATGTGCACCGGACATTTTTTGGGTTTTGTGTTTTGGTTTTGGATAGAGATGTGCACTTGAAATTTTTCGGGTTTTATGTTTTGGTTTTGGGTTCGGTTCCGCAGCCGTGTTTTGGGTTCGACCGCGTTTTGGAAAAACCTCACCGAATTTTTTTTGTCGGATTCGGGTGTGTTTTGGATTCGGGTGTTTTTTTCAAAAAACACTAAAAAACAGCTTAAATCATAGAATTTGGGGGTCATTTTGATCCCAAAGTATTATTAACCTCAAAAACCATAATTTCCACTCATTTTCAGTCTATTCTGAATACCTCACACCTCACAATATTATTTTTAGTCCTAAAATTTGCACCGAGGTCGCTGGATGACTAAGCTAAGCGACCCTAGTGGCCGACACAAACACCTGGCCCATCTAGGAGTGGCACTGCAGTGTCACGCAGGATGGCCCTTCCAAAAAACACTCCCCAAACAGCACATGACGCAAAGAAAAAAAGAGGCGCAATGAGGTAGCTGTGTGAGTAAGATAAGCGACCCTAGTGGCCGACACAAACACCTGGCCCATCTAGGAGTGGCACTGCAGTGTCACGCAGGATGGCCCTTCCAAAAAACACTCCACAAACAGCACATGACGCAAAGAAAAAAAGAGGCGCAATGAGGTAGCTGTGTGAGTAAGATAAGCGACCCTAGTGGCCGACACAAACACCTGGCCCATCTAGGAGTGGCACTGCAGTGTCACGCAGGATGGCCCTTCCAAAAAACACTCCCCAAACAGCACATGACGCAAAGAAAAAAAGAGGCGCAATGAGGTAGCTGTGTGAGTAAGATAAGCGACCCTAGTGGCCGACACAAACACCTGGCCCATCTAGGAGTGGCACTGCAGTGTCACGCAGGATGGCCCTTCCAAAAAACACTCCCCAAACAGCACATGACGCAAAGAAAAAAAGAGGCGCAATGAGGTAGCTGTGTGAGTAAGATAAGCGACCCTAGTGGCCGACACAAACACCTGGCCCATCTAGGAGTGGCACTGCAGTGTCACGCAGGATGGCCATTCCAAAAAACACTCCCCAAACAGCACATGACACAAAGAAAAAAAGAGGCGCAATAAGGTAGCTGTGTGAGTAAGATAAGCGACCCTAGTGGCCGACACAAACACCTGGCCCATCTAGGAGTGGCACTGCAGTGTCACGCAGGATGGCCCTTCCAAAAAACACTCCCCAAACAGCACATGACGCAAATAAAAATGAAAGAAAAAAGAGGTGCAAGATGGAATTGTCCTTGGGCCCTCCCACCCACCCTTATGTTGTATAAACAGGACATGCACACTTTAACCAACCCATCATTTCAGTGACAAGGTCTGCCACACGACTGTGACTGAAATGACGGGTTGGTTTGGACCCCCACTGAAAAAGAAGCAATTAATCTCTCCTTGCACAAACTGGCTCTACAGAGGCAAGATGTCCACCTCATCATCATCCTCCGATATATCACCGTGTACATCCCGCTCCTCACAGATTATCAATTCGTCCCCACTGGAATCCACCATCTCAGCTCCCTGTGTACTTTGTGGAGGCAATTGCTGCTGGTCAATGTCTCCACGGAGGAATTGATTATAATTCATTTTAATGAACATCATCTTCTCCACATTTTCTGTAAGTAACCTCGTACGCCGATTGCTGACAAGGTGAGCGGCGGCACTAAACACTCTTTCGGAGTACACACTTGTGGGAGGGCAACTTAGGTAGAATAAAGCCAGTTTATGCAAGGGCCTCCAAATTGCCTCTTTTTCCTGCCAGTATAAGTACGGACTGTCTGACGTGCCTACTTGGATGCGGTCACTCATATAATCCTCCACCATTCTTTCAATGGGGAGAGAATCATATGCAGTGACAGTAGACGACATGTCCGTAATCGTTGTCAGGTCCTTCAGTCCGGACCAGATGTCAGCATCAGCAGTCGCTCCAGACTGCCCTGCATCACCGCCAGTGGGTGGGCTCGGAATTCTGAGCCTTTTCCTCGCACCCCCAGTTGCGGGAGAATGTGAAGGAGGAGATGTTGACAGGTCGCGTTCCGCTTGACTTGACAATTTTGTCACCAGCAGGTCTTTGAACCCCAGCAGACTTGTGTCTGCCGGAAAGAGAGATCCAAGGTAGGTTTTAAATCTAGGATCGAGCACGGTGGCCAAAATGTAGTGCTCTGATTTCAACAGATTGACCACCCGTGAATCCTTGTTAAGCGAATTAAGGGCTCCATCCACAAGTCCCACATGCCTAGCGGAATCGCTCCCTTTTATCTCCTCCTTCAATGCCTCCAGCTTCTTCTGCAAAAGCCTGATGAGGGGAATGACCTGACTCAGGCTGGCAGTGTCTGAACTGACTTCACGTGTGGCAAGTTGAAAAGGTTGCAGAACCTTGCACAACGTTGAAATCATTCTCCACTGCGCTTGAGACAGGTACATTCCACCTCCTATATCGTGCTCAATTGTATAGGCTTGAATGGCCTTTTGCTGCTCCTCCAACCTCTGAAGCATATGTAGGGTTGAATTCCACCTCGTTACCACTTCTTGCTTCAGATGATGGCAGGGCAGGTTCAGGCGGTTTTGGTGGTGCTCCAGTCTTCTGTACGTGGTGCCTGTACGCCGAAAGTGTCCCGCAATTCTTCGGGCCACCGACAGCATCTCTTGCACGCCCCTGTCGTTTTTTAAAAAATTCTGCACCACCAAATTCAAGGTATGTGCAAAACATGGGACGTGCTGGAATTTGCCCATATTTAATGCACACACAATGGCCCTCATTCCGAGTTGTTCGCTCGCAAGGCGAATGTAGCAGAGTTACACACGCTAAGCCGCCGCCTACTGGGAGTGAATCTTAGCTTCTTAAAATTGCGACCGACGTAGGCGCAATATTGCGATTACAAACGAGATAGCAGTTTCTGAGTAGCTTCAGACTTACTCTGCCTGTGCGATCAGTTCAGTGCTTTTCGTTCCTGGCTGACGTCATAAACACACCCAGCGTTCGCCCAGGCACTCCCACCGTTTCTCCGGCCACTCCTGCGTTTTTTCCGGAAACGGTAGCGTTTCCTGCCACACGCCCCTAAAACGCCGTGCATCCGCCCAGTAACACCCATTTCCTGTCAATCACAATGCGAACGTCGGAGCGATGAAAATGCCGTGAGTAAACTTACTTTCTTCATAGTAAAGTTACTTGGCGCAGTCGCAGTGCGAACATTGCGCATGCGCACTAAGAGAATTCTCACTGCGATGCGATGAAAAACTCCGAGCGAACAACTCGGAATGAGGGCCAATATTGCTGGCGTTGTCCGATGCCACAAATCCACAGGAGAGTCCAATTGGGGTAAGCCATTCCGCGATGATCTTCCTCAGTTGCCGTAAGAGGTTTTCAGCTGTGTGCGTATTCTGGAAACCGGTGATACAAAGCGTAGCCTGCCTAGGAAAGAGTTGGCGTTTGCGAGATGCTGCTACTGGTGCCGCCGCTGCTGTTCTTGCGGCGGGAGTCCATACATCTACCCAGTGGGCTGTCACAGTCATATAGTCCTGACCCTGCCCTGCTCCACTTGTCCACATGTCCGTGGTTAAGTGGACATTGGGTACAACTGCATTTTTTAGGACACTGGTGAGTCTTTTTCTGACGTCCATGTACATTCTCGGTATTGCCTGCCTAGAGAAGTGGAACCTAGATGGTATTTGGTAACGGGGGCACACTACCTCAAGAAATTGTCTAGTTCCCTGTGAACTAACGGCGGATACCGGACGCACGTCTAACACCAACATAGTTGTCAAGGCCTCAGTTATCCGCTTTGCAACAGGATGACTGCTGTGATATTTCATCTTCCTCGCAAAGGACTGTTGGACAGTCAATTGCTTGGTGGAAGTAGTAAAAGTGGGCTTACGACTTCCCCTCTGGGATGACCATCGACTCCCAGCAGCAACAACAGCAGCGCCAGCAGCAGTAGGCGTTACACGCAAGGATGCATCGGAGGAATCCCAGGCAGGAGAGGACTCGTCAGAATTGCCAGTGACATGGCCTGCAGGACTATTGGCATTCCTGGGGAAGGAGGAAATTGACACTGAGGGAGTTGGTGGGGTGGTTTGCGTGAGCTTGGTTACAAGAGGAAGGGATTTACTGGTCAGTGGACTGCTTCCGCTGTCGCCCAAAGTTTTTGAACTTGTCACTGACTTATTATGAATGCGCTGCAGGTGACGTATAAGGGAGGATGTTCCGAGGTGGTTAACGTCCTTACCCCTACTTATTACAGCTTGACAAAGGCAACACACGGCTTGACAAATGTTGTCCGCATTTCTGTTGAAATACTTCCACACCGAAGAGCTGATTTTTTTGGTATTTTCACCAGGCATGTCAACGGCCCTATTCCTCCCACGGACAACAGGTGTCTCCCCGGGTGCCTGACTTAAACAAACCACCTCACCATCAGAATCCTCCTTGTCAATTTCCTCCCCAGCGCCAGCAACACCCATATCCTCCTCATCCTGGTGTACTTCAACACTGACATCTTCAATCTGACTATCAGGAACTGGACTGCGGGTGCTCCTTCCAGCACTTGCAGGGGGCGTGCAAATGGTGGAAGGCGCATGCTCTTCACGTCCAGTGTTGGGAAGGTCAGGCATCGCAACCGACACAATTGGACTCTCCTTGTGGATTTGGGATTTCGAAGAATGCACAGTTCTTTGCGGTGCTTTTGCCAGCTTGAGTCTTTTCATTTTTCTAGCGAGAGGCTGAGTGCTTCCATCCTCATGTGAAGCTGAACCACTAGCCATGAACATAGGCCAGGGCCTCAGCCGTTCCTTGCCACTCCATGTGGTAAATGGCATATTGGCAAGTTTACGCTTCTCCTCTGACAATTTTATTTTAGATTTTGGAGTCCTTTTTTTACTGATATTTGGTGTTTTGGATTTTACATGCTCTGTACTATGACATTGGGCATCGGCCTTGGCAGACGACGTTGCTGGCATTTCATCGTCTCGGCCATGACTAGTGGCAGCAGCTTCAGCACGAGGTGGAAGTGGATCTTGATCTTTCCCTAATTTTGGAACCTCAACATTTTTGTTCTCCATATTTTAATAGGCATAACTAAAAGGCACCTGAGGTAAACAATGGAGATGGATGGATACTAGTATACTTATGGATGGACCAGCGACTGCCGACACAGAGGTAGCTACAGCCGTGGACTACCGTACTGTGTCTGCTGCTAATATAGACTGGATGATAATGAGATGAAATTAATATATATATATATAATATCACTAGTACTGCAGCCGGACAGATATATATAATTATTATGTAATGACTGATGACGGACCTGCTGGACACTGTCAGCTCAGCAGCACCGCAGACTGCTACAGTAAGCTACTATAGTAGTATGTATCAAGAAGAAAGAAAGAAAAAAAACACGGGTAGGTGGTATACAATTATGGATGGACCAGCGACTGCCGACACAGAGGTAGCTACAGCCGTGGACTACCGTACTGTGTCTGCTGCTAATATAGACTGGATGATAATGAGATGAAATCAATATATATTATATCACACTAGTACTGCAGCCGGACAGGTAGATATATTTATTATGTAATGACTGATGACGGACCTGCTGGACACTGTCAGCTCAGCAGCACCGCAGACTGCTACAGTAAGCTTCTATAGTAGTATGTATAAAGAAGAAAGAAAAAAAAAACCACGGGTAGGTGGTATACAATTATGGATGGACGAGCGACTGCCGACACAGAGGTAGCTACAGCCGTGGACTACCGTACTGTGTCTGCTGCTAATATAGACTGGATGATAATGAGATGAAATCAATATATATTATATCACACTAGTACTGCAGCCGGACAGGTAGATATATTTATTATGTAATGACTGATGACGGACCTGCTGGACACTGTCAGCTCAGCAGCACCGCAGACTGCTACAGTAAGCTACTATAGTAGTATGTATAAAGAAGAAAGAAAAAAAAAACCACGGGTAGGTGGTATACAATTATGGATGGACGAGCGACTGCCGACACAGAGGTAGCTACAGCCGTGGACTACCGTACTGTGTCTGCTGTTTATATAGACTGGATGATAATGAGATGAAATCAATATATATTATATCACACTAGTACTGCAGCCGGACAGGTAGATATATTTATTATGTAATGACTGATGACGGACCTGCTGGACACTGTCAGCTCAGCAGCACCGCAGACTGCTACAGTAAGCTACTATAGTAGTATGTATAAAGAAGAAAGAAAAAAAAAAACCACGGGTAGGTGGTATACAATATTATATATATATTATATACAATTATATATATATATATATATATATTAAACTGGTGGTGATTATTAAACCGTTGGTCAGGTCACTGGTCACACTATCAGCAACTTGCAAGTAGTACTCCTAAGCAGACAATCACAATATATATTATACTGGTGGTCAGTGTGGTCACAATGGCAGTGTGGCACTCTGGCAGCAAAAGTGTGCACTGTACGTTATATGTACTCCTGAGTCCTGCTCTCAGACTCTAACTGCTCCCCACTGTCAGTGTCTCCCCCACAAGTCAGATAATACAGTCACACTATCTATCACTTCAGCAAGTAACTAGTCTAGTACTCCTCCTAATGCTCCCCAAAATTACTACTGTGTCTCTCTCTACTGTCTCACTCTCTTCTCTATAAACGGAGAGGACGCCAGCCACGTCCTCTCCCTATGAATCTCAATGCACGTGTGAAAATGGCGGCGACGCGCGGCTCCTTATATAGAATCCGAGTCTCGCGATAGAATCCGAGCCTCGCGAGAATCCGACAGCGAGATGATGACGTTCGGGCGCGCTCGGGTTAACCGAGCAAGGCGGGAAGATCCGAGTCGCTCGGACCCGTGTAAAAAAAAATGAAGTTCGGGCGGGTTCGGATTCCGAGGAACCGAACCCGCTCACCTCTAGTTTTGGATTCGGTTCCGCGGCCGTGTTTTGGATTTGGACGTGTTTTGGCAAAACCTCCCTGAAAACTTTTGGTCGGATTTGGGTGTGTTTTGGATTCGGGTGTTTTTTTTTCAAAAACTGCTCAAAAACAGCTTAAATCATAGCATTTGGGGGTAATTTTGATCCCATAGTATTATTAACCTCAATAACCATAATTTCCACACATTTCCAGTCTATTCTGAACACCTCACACCTCACAATATAATTTTTAGTCCTAAAATTTGCACCTAGGTCGCTGGATGACTAAGCTAAGCGACTCAAGTGGGCGGCACAAACACCTGGCCCATCTAGGAGTGGCACTGCAGTGTCAGACAGGATGGCACTTAAAAAAATATTCCCCAAACAGCATATGATGCAAAGAAAAAAAGAGGTGCACCGAGGTCGCTGGATGGCTAAGCTAAGCGACCCAAGTGGCCAATTACAAACTGAATAAAACCAGAGGCGCAAAACAGAGAGGTAACATGCAAATAATGGCAACACCACAACCTGATTGTCTTCTTAATGGATGTTAGTGTTGCTTCCTTATTGTTAGCAAGTCCATTCCAGATATTGACCTCAAAAAAGAGAAGGATATATAGTGCAACACCGTTTGATAAAGAATATCCCAATTTTTTATTATTAGTATTCCACTCACATGAAGGAAAATATAAACTTGCATATATGGAGATCCACAATGTGGACACGGCCAATACTCCTGTCCCGTTGTTCTTTGGATCAATACCTCGGAAGAAATTTATTTAGTGCAACACTGTGAGATTTTTTAACACAGTTTTAATTAAAAAATTACACTCACATTCAATAAAAAGAATTAAAGCATTAAGACATGGGGATTTTTTGGTCCTCACAAACAATGGAAATGAGTCCCGGCTGTCCACATCAATGGTCAGGTTCCAGTTCCACCCCTCATGAATGTCCACGATAAAAGTCCACGATAAAAGGCACCTTGCTTAACGCGTTTCGGACCTCCAAAATTTGGTCCTTCCTCAGAAGCACCCAAGTGGCCAGCACAAACACCTGGCCCATCTAGGAGTGGCACTGCAGTGTCAGACAGGATGGCACTTAAAAAAATAGTCCCCAAACAGCACATGATGCAAAGAAAAAAAGAGGTGCACCGAGGTCGCTGGATGGCTAAGCTAAGCGACCCAAGTGGCCGGCAAAAACACCTGGCCCATCTAGGAGTGGCACTGCAGTGTCAGACAGGATGGCACTTTAAAAAATAGTCCCCAAACAGCACATGATGCAAAGAAAAAAAGAGGTGCACCGAGGTCGCTGGATGGCTAAGCTAAGCGACCCAAGTGGCCGGCACAAACACCTGGCCCATCTAGGAGTGGCACTGCAGTGTCAGACAGGATGGCACTTAAAAAATTTAGCCCCAAACATCACATGATGCAGAGATAAATAAAAAAAAAAGAGGTGCAAGATGGAATTGTCCTTGGGCCCTCCCACCCACCCTTATGTTGTATAAACAGGACATGCACACTTTAACAAACCCATCATTTCAGTGACAGGGTCTGCCACACGACTGTGGCTGAAATAACTGGTTGGTTTGGGCCCCCGCCAAAAAAGAAGCAATCAATCTCTCCTTGCACAAACTGGCTCTACAGAGGCAAGATGTCCACCTCCTCCTCATCGTCCGATTCCTCACCCCTTTCACTGTGTACATCCCCCTCCTCACAGGTTATTAATCCGTTCCAACTGGAATCCACCATCTCAGGTCCCTGTGTACTTTCTGGAGGCAATTGCTGGTGAATGTCTCCACGGAGGAATTGATTATAATTCATTTTGATGAACATCATCTTTTCCACATTTTCTGGAAGTAATCTCGTACGCCGATTGCTGACAAGGTGAGCGGCTGCACTAAACACTCTTTCAGAGTACACACTGGAGGGGGGGCAACTTAGGTAAAATAAAGCCAGTTTGTGCAAGGGCCTCCAAATTGGCTCTTTTTCCTGCCAGTATACGTACGGACTGTCTGACGTGCCTACTTGGATGCAGTCACTCATATAATCCTCCACCATTCGTTCAATGGTGACAGAATCATATGCAGTGACAGTAGATGACATGTCAGTAATCGTTGGCAGGTCCTTCAGTCCGGACCAGATGTCAGCACTCACTCCAGACTGCCATGCATCACCGCCAGTGGGTGGGCTCGGAATTCTTAGCCTTTTCCTCGCAGCCCCAGTTGCGGGAGAATGTGAAGGAGGAGCTGTTGACGGGTCACGTTCCGCTTGACTTGACAAGTGTCTTACCAGCAGGTCTTTGCACCTCTGCACACTTGTGTCTGCCGGAAAGAGAGATACAACGTAGGCTTTAAACCTAGGATCGAGCACGGTGGCCAAAATGTAGTGCTCTGATTTCAACAGATTGATCACCCGTGAATCCTGGTTAAGCAAATTAAGGGCTCCATCCACAAGTCCCACATGCCTAGCGGAATCGCTCTGTTTTAGCTCCTCCTTCAATCTCTCCAGCTTCTTCTGCAAAAGCCTGATGAGTGGAATGACCTGACTCAGGCTGGCAGTGTCTGAACTGACATCACGTGTGGCAAGTTCAAAGGGTTGCAGAATTGATGTTCCTCAGTTTCCGTAAGAGGTTGTCAGCTGTGTGCCTCTTATGGAAAGCTTGATACAAAGCATAGCCTGCCTAGGAACGAGTTGGCGTTTGCGAGATGCTGCTACTGGTGCCGCCGCTGCTGTTATTGCTGCGGGAGGCAATACATCTACCCAGTGGGCTTTTACAGTCATATAGTCCTGAGTCTGCCCTGCTCCACTTGTCCACATGTTCGTGATTAAGTGGACATTGGGTACAACTGCATTTTTTAGGACACTGGTGACTCTCTTTCTGACGTCTGAGTACATTCTCGGTATCGCCTGCTTAGAGAAATGGAACCTAGATGGTATTTGGTACCGGGGACACAGTACCTCAAGCAATTCTCTAATTCCCTGTGAATTAACGGTGGATACCGGACACACGTTTAACACCACCGCAGCTGCCAAGACCTGAGTTATCCGCTTTGCAGCAGGATGACTGCTGTGATATTTCATCTTCCTCGCAAAGGACTGGTGGACAGTCAATTGCTTACTGGAAGTAGTACACGTGGTCTTCCGACTTCCCCTCTGGGATGACGATCAACTCCCAGCAGCAACAACAGCAGCGCCAGCAGCAGTAGGCGTTACACTCAAGGATCCATCGGAGGAATCCCAGTTAGGAGAGAACTTGTCAGACTTGCCAGTGACATGGCCTGCAGGACTATTGGCGTTCCTGTCTAAGGAGGAAATTGACACTGAGGGAGTTGTTGGTGTGGTTTGCAGGAGCTTGGGTACAATAGGAAGGGATTTAGTTGTCAGTGGACTGCTTCTGCTGTCACCCAAAGTTTTTGAACTTGTCAATGACTTCTGATGAATGCGCTCCAGGTGACGTATAAGGGAGGATGTTCCTAGGTGGTTAACGTCCTTACCCCTACTTATTACAGCTTGACAAAGGCAACACACAGCTTGACACCTGTTGTCCGCATTTCTGTTGAAATAATTCCACACCGAAGAGGTGATTTTTTTTGTAATTTGACCAGCATGTCAATGGCCATATTCGTCCAATGGACAACAGGTGTCTCCCCTGGTGCCTGACTTAAAAAAACCACCTCACCATCAGAATCCTCCTTGTCAATCTCCTCCTCAGCGCCAGCAACACCCATATCCTCATCCTGGTGTACT
This sequence comes from Pseudophryne corroboree, assembly GCF_028390025.1. Taxonomy (NCBI): domain Eukaryota; kingdom Metazoa; phylum Chordata; class Amphibia; order Anura; family Myobatrachidae; genus Pseudophryne; species Pseudophryne corroboree. The sequence goes on along the minus strand of NC_086448.1, from coordinate 171,127,655 downwards.
TCAACAGTGACATCTTCAATTTGGGGGGCATGCAAATGGTGGAAGGCACCACCTCTTCCCATCCAGTGTTGGGAAGGTCAGGCATCGCAACCGACACAATTGGACTCTCCTTGAGGATTTGTGATTTAGAAAAACGTACAGTTCTTTGCTGTGCTTTTGCCAGCTTAAGTCTTTTAATTTTTCTAGCAGAAGGATGAGTGCTTCCATCCTCATGTGAAGCTGAACTACTAGCCATGAACATAGGACAGGGCCTCAGCCGTTTCTTGCCACTCAGTGTCGTAAATGGCATATTGGCAAGTTTACGCTTCTCATTAGACGCTTTTAATTTTGATTTTTGGGTCATTTTACTGAACTTTTGTTTTTTGGATTTTACATGCTCTCTACTATGACATTGGGCATCGGTCTTGGCAGACGACGTTGATGGCATTTCATCGTCTCGGCCATGACTAGTGGCAGCAGCTTCAGCACGAGGTGGAAGTGGATCTTGATCTTTCCCTATTTTACCCTCCACATTTTTGTTCTCCATTTTTTAATGTGTGGAATTATATGCCAGTAATATATCAATAGCAATGGCCTACTGTACTGTACTATATATGTATACTGTTGGTCACCAAAATGCTGCACTGTAATACTAGAAGCTTTAGAAAAGTATATATATTATTGTATATATATATATATCAGTACAGAGCAGTGTAACTGTGACACATGTGTGTCCTGACAAGCAGTATAGAAGCTATAGAAAATGATTTCAAATTATTGTATATGATTCAGTACAGAGCGATGTAACTGTGACACATGTGTGTCCTGACAAGCAGTATAGAAGCTATAGAAAATGATTTAAAATTATTGTATATAATTCAGTACAGAGCGGTGTAACTGTGACACATGTGTGTCCTGACAAGCAGTATAGAAGCTATAGAAAAGTATATATATTACTGTATATCAGTAGTAGTACAGAGCGGTATAACTGTGACACATGTGTGTCCTGACAAGCAGTATAGAAGCTATAGAAAATTATTTAAAAATATTGTATATAATTCAGTACAGAGCAGTGTAACTGTGACACATGTGTGTCCTGACAAGCAGTATAGAAGCTATAGAAAAGTATATATATTACTGTATATCAGTAGTAGTATAGAGCGGTGTAACTGTGACACATGTGTGTCCTGACAAGCAGTATAGAAGCTATAGAAAAGTATATATATTACTGTATATCAGTAGTAGTATAGAGCGGTGTAACTGTGACACATGTGTGTCCTGACAAGCAGTATAGAAGCTATAGAAAATGATTTATAATTATTGTATATAATTCAGTACAGAGCAGTGTAACTGTGACACATGTGTGTCCTGACAAGTAGTATAGAAGCTATAGAAAAGTATATATATTACTGTATATCAGTAGTAGTACAGAGCGGTGTAACTGTGACACATGTGTGTCCTGACAAGCAGTATAGAAGCTATAGAAAATGATTTCAAATTATTGTATATAAATTCAGTACAGAGCGGTGTAACTGTGACACATGTGTGTCCTGACAAGCAGTATAGAAGCTATAGCAAATGATTTAAAATTATTGTATATAATTCAGTACAGAGCGGTGTAACTGTGACACATGTGTGTCCTGACAAGCAGTATAGAAGCTATAGAAAAGTATATATATTACTATATATCAGTAGTAGTACAGAGCGGTGTAACTGTGACACATGTGTTTCCTGACAAGCAGTATACAAGTTATAGAAAATTATTTAAAATTATTGTATATATCAGTACAGAGCGGTGTAACTGTGACATATGTGTGTCCTGACAAGCAGTATAGAAGCTATAGAAAATGATTTAAAATTATTGTATATATCAGTACAGAGCGGTGTAACTGTGACACATGTGTGTCCTGACAAGCAGTATAGAAGCTATAGAAAAGTATATATATTACTGTATATATCAGTACAGAGCAGTGTAACTGTGACCATGTGTCCTGGCAAACAGTATAGAGGCTATAGAAAAGTATATATATTATTGTATATCAGTACAGAGCGGTGTAACTGTGACCATGTGTCTTGACAAGCAGTATAGAAGCTATAGAAAAGTATATATATTATATACTGGTGGTCCCCAGTCCCCACAATGCAGCACACTGATCAGATATTTGCAGCACACTGAGCACAGATATGGAGCATTTTCAGGCAGAGAACGTAGACATTTTCAGCACACTGAGCACAGATTATTTGCAGCACACTGAGCACAGATTACGGAGCTTTTCAGGGAGAGAACGCTGCCACGTCCTCTCCGTTCAATCTCCAAAGCACGAGTGAAAATGACGGCGACGCGCGGCTCCTTATATAGAATACGAATCGTGCGAGAATCCGACAGTGGGATGATGACGTTCGGGCACGTTCTGGTTAACCGAGCAAGGCTAGAAGATCCGAGGCTGCCTCGGAACCGTGTAAAATGAGTGAAGTTCGGGGGGGGGGGGTTCGGATCCCGAGGAACTGAACCCGCTCATCTCTAACTTCTACTATCTGACACTGAGGATGTTGTTTGTGTAAGTCAGCCACTAGTGGCTACAGTTCGTGCCAATGATAAAATTAAAACCATTGTGATGCCTGGGCATAAATCCACAAAAACCTCCTTTTGGGTGTGGGATTATTTTTACCCAAATCCTGGCAACATTTGTAAAGGCATCTGCTTCATTTGTGAGGCCAAAGTTAGTAGAGGGAGGGACGTTAGCTATCTAGGCACTTACTGCACTTTATACCATTTGCGGTGAGTTCCTGAAAAATATTTTACAAGATTATAATGTAACTAGCTGTTCTACCCGTTCTTTGAGACGTATTAGTGGAAGTAAATATTAATCAATGGTTCTTTGCATTACTCGAGGAGCACCCGTAGCAGATACGGAAAAAAGTGACAGGCCATTTTTGTAGTGTATTATATTATACACACTAGAGGTGCAATCCAAATTTTGATCCATTTGGGCATTATTGTTCACGCAACGCATGCCACGCATCGTAATGATGTCATTATGTCAACCCCCTACTTATCCCCTTAGGGGAGGTTTATTAAAATTCTAATTATGTTGTTTTCCTATTTCCTACCTGGAGAATAGCTACAGTATGTTAAATTTCGTGTTCCTAACATATTGGAAAGTAAGAGAATTAGTGATGAGCCAGTGAGTGAGTGAGTGAGTGAATGAGGGCTTTTGCAATTTTGTAATTTATGAAATTCTACACACTGGAGCTACAATCCAAATATTGATCCAATTGTCCGTTTGGCCATTATCATTCATGCAATGCAAACCACGCAACGGTAATAATGTCGTTATGTTAACCCCCCTTTCATCCCCTTAGGGGAGATTTATTAAAATTCTAATAAGGTGATATTCCTATTTCCCACCTGCAGAATACCTATGTTTAATGTCATCTTAATAATATACAGTATAAGGAAGAGAATTAGTGATGAGTCAGTCAATGAGTGAATGAGATGTGAGTGAGTGAGTGAGTGAGTGAGTGAGTGAGTGAGTGAGGGCTTTCACATTTTTGCAGTTTATTAAATGCTACACACTGGAGGTGCAATCCAAATGTTGATCCAATTGTCCATTTGTGCATTATCATTCAAGCAACACAAACCATTCAGCAGTAATGATGTCATTATGTCAACCCCCTTTTTATCCCCTTAGGGTAGGTTTATTAAAATTCTAATTTCACAGTTTTCTTTTTCCCACACGAAGAATACCTATGTTAAATTTCAGCTTCCTAACATATTGGTAATTAAGAGAGTTAGTGATGAGTCAGTCAGTGAGTGAGTGAGGGCTTTTGCATAGATAGATAGATAGATTAGATAGATAGATAGATAGATAGATAGATAGATAGATAGATAGATAGATAGATAGATAGATAGAGCTTAACACCCTCATCATCAACCTCCTCATTAGTGATTGGAGGTAGTCCTTCCCAAAAAATTTTTGTGGGGGGCCAAACAAACCAAGCACTTTAGCCACAAAAGTGTCAGTCCCTGTTGCTGAAGTGTGCTTGGTTTGTTAAACTGTGCATGTCCTTTTTAATATCCCACATAAGTGTGGGTGGGAGAGCCAAGTGTTTGTTATCTCTTCCTGGATGTCCCAACGGTTTTTGTTTTTAAATTGCCACTTTAAAAATACGGGCATACTCGCACAAACTCCCGCACCTCTAGCTTCTGTAAAGTCTAAATGATTAAAGTACACGTTAAATATTTTGTCTTACTGTTCATTAAATGGCTCTTGTACGTGTTTACTCAACTTAATATAATAAACCTAGCATCCCTCATATCCTCTTCCGTTTAAGTAAATGACTGAGGTAGTATTATTCAACACTGTGGTCTGTGTGAGTTTGTGCCCAGCATGTTCTTTGTGTTTGGTACAATGGGTCTCCCGAACCATCCTCTGATGGAAGAATCTTCTAACCACTTCTCCACATGTAGATAAGAATGTTTAGGTAAAAGCACTGCACTGTGGAAGGAGTGCGAGAGTGAGCAGGCAAACTATGAGAGACCCAACATCCTGGGCTGCATGCATAAAACTACGGAGTCTATTTACTAAGCCTTGGATGGAGATAAAGTCGCTGGAGATAAAGTACCAGCCAATTGGCTCCTGTCATTTTTCGAACACAGCTTGTGGCATAGCAGTTAGGAGCCGATTGGCTGGTACTTTATCTCCAGCAACTTTATCTCCATCCAAGGCTTAGTAAATAGACCCCAGAGTGAGCAGGATTTGTGTTAAGGAACCTTATACAGATGGGTCCACGGTTATCTTGGCTAGTTTGCTGCGCCTAGGCACAACATGGTTTATTAACATAAACCCTTCATTTATTGTTCTCAGCTGCAATACAATACATAGAACAATACAGCAGGGGATTAAGTCATTACAGCAGGGGATTAAGTCTGACTGCCCAGTCTCAGTTAATCCTATTAAAGGTCAAGATAAACATGGACCCATCTGTATGTCCCATTGACATCTGACGGCCTCTGCGTTGCACCAAATGGCTACTTAAATGTGCTTTAAATCATGCATATTTTATAGATACACAGTAAAGTATATACTTTGAATAGGTATAGTTCATGCCATAGTAATATTGGACCTGAGTTACTGTACATGCGGTCGCAACTTTGATGGTGTCGCAACTGAGTGATTATTGGCAGACTGCGTATGAATCACGAGCGCAGTGCGCACCCGTCTAGGTAGCTTTGCGATGGTGTTTGCAGTGAGGAATCAGTCACAGAGTGAGAGACAGGAAGAGGCAGTTTGGGGGAGGTAACGGACAGTGTCTGCTAAAATGCAGGTGTGACATGACCGTTTTCGGGGCATGTCTCGGGGCACAACTGCAATCTTGTAGGCATAAAACATGGTGCAAGCATCGCAGCTCTGGTGGTTATTCTGCCCGTCCATGGAGGCACTCAAAGAGTCAATGTAGAGTTGCAACAGAGTACGCAGTTGCGAGCATGTTGCGATGGCTTTAGTGGCTGTCTGTTCACTTGTGGGCAGCTGCTACACTTGCGATGGCTCGCAGTTCAGTCACCAAAAAAGATTGCTGCTGAATCACCATTTGCGTCTGAATCAGACCCCTTGTGCAGCGATTATATTATAACAAAAATAAAGTGTAAAAAAAAAAAATACCTGAACTTGATAAACTTGTTATTAATCATGTAATTTTTTTTTTATGTCTAAGTCAACACTCATTGTTCATTTGGAGACAGATTGCGTTGCCATGGATACAACTTTCTTATGAGAAATATTATGATGAAATTAGTTCTATCTAGTGCCTGACATATAAAAACATTGGCATATTTGAGAACACCTTTCTTTCTCTTATCAAGACCTGCTGTTTATTTCATTAATGCTATTTCCTTTATATTTAATATATGCAATAGAGCATGCAGTTCTTCTTTCCACTAGAATAATAAATCTCTATTTTATACACCGGGTCTTGTTTTTGTACACATAAAATTTAATAATAACATTAGAATGATGTTTTGGAAAGTAAATTAAATAATAGGTGTTGTAAATATTTGCAAATGCAAAATATGACAATTGCAAAAATGCAAAATACAATTTGAATTAGTTAATGAAATAGTAAACCATTTTAATGATAGAGGGGAAAAACAAATACAATTGTAAATGAATATATAATGTACATAATGGTTGGATTCTAGCCAGGCTACTGCTGCAGCTGCCAAAGATCAGACATGAAGATTGTGCCAGCATTCAGATACAGAGATTTTGCTCATACAGCAATGACAGGGCCATGGCATTGTGACATTAGGGTGGTAATACAGACACTCTGAGCATTAATGCTTTCCAGGAAGAATAGCATTGGTATTCATAATCTTAAATTAACTCCATCACACTTGAGTGACTTTGCGCCTGATTCAGAGTTGTACAGTGCTGATTTTTATGAAGTTGGTTGACAATCAGCCAGAGGCGTCACCGCGCACTCAGCATAACACCATCCTGTGCCAAAGGTGTGGATGCCAAAAAGGGGCAGTGACCTAATATAAAAGGGGTAGGCCTGACGGGGATCCATGTCTACATCACTGCCGCACCCGGCTTCTGTCACTGCAGAACAGCCAGCACTTTCGTGTCACCCCTTCCGAGGGTGACACCTGGTTGCGGGCTGCACACCCCACACCTGGCTTGTGACACCACTGCTATCAGCATCTCACAGCCATTTTCGGGGCATGTTTGAGCCTGCGGGGTAAATCGAGTAGGGTCTGAGCTGACACAGGTGCAGGACTTTGGGCAAGAATGCAAGGATTTTTAAAGCAGCAATCATTTACAAGACAAACCCTGCGACAGATGCTGTGTATGTGTACGCAGGCGTTGAGATTTGCGCGGCCGCCGGGGGGTCTCAATACATTCCTATCCAGCTGCAGTATTAGGATAGTTTTGCACCTTAGCAGGATACAAATTTGCAGCTGAGAATACATTCACATACATCTCTGAATCAGCCACTAAGATCCATAGGTGTGCGCAGCACATTTTATTAGGGTGTGCACCGCCGGAGGGGCAAGTCTAGCACCACCTATTGGGTGTGGCTAGCACCATTTTACAATTAGTGTAAGTGGGGGAGCATAAGAATGCAAAGAATGCCTCTAAGCCTGCCCCACTTTCACTCTGTACCTCTCAGCCTGCCCCCCTTCCCTTTGTGTCTCTCAGCCGGCTACCCCTTCCCTCTGTGCCTCTCAGCCTGCCCCTCCCTTTCACTCTGTACCACTCAGCCTGCCCTCCCTCCTTCACGCTGTGCCTCTCAGCCGGCTACCCTTTCCCTCTGTGCCTCTCAGCCTGCCCCTCCCTTTCACTCTGTACCACTCAGCCTGCCCTCCCTCCTTCACGCTGTGCCTCTCTGCCGGCTACCCATCCCTCTGTGCCTTTCAGCCTGTCCCTCCCCCTTTCACTCTCTCAGCCTGCCCCCATTCACCCTTTCACCCTGCACCACAATCTATGTGAATCCTCCCTTCTCCCCCTCCGTTCTCTCACCTGCATGTGAGGCCAGGAGCAGCACCGCGGCAGTCAGTAATCAGACAGGGCAGGGACTCGGAGCGCTGCGCAGTAGTGAGAGTGACAGGCTCGCTGGTGGCAACTCAAATGTGGTGCCGGCCGCAGGCCAATCAGAAGCCGCAGTCCGGCAGCCAATCAGTAGCCACTGCTCCCGATTCGCTGGCGCTACGAGAGCTCCGACTGGCTGGAGACTGGCGCTGCATTATAATGCCACCATGGAGTCTGTCACTCACTACTGCGCAGCGCTCCCTGCCCTGTCTGATTACTGACTGTCCTGTTCCTGTCCGCCGGCTTATATGTACTCCGCTGCCACCTGGGCCCCCTTGTCTGTCAGGGCTCAGGATAAACGTTCCACGGTCAGCCCTGCATGCGGGGGGTGATGGACATTAGGGGGTGCCTGTGCGCACCAGGCACCCCCCGTGCGCACGCCCATGCTAAGATCAGGGAACAGTGCATGTTGTCTGCAGGGTATCAATTAATGTATTTATTTCCATTTATCGTATTTACTGTACATATCAGACACACACTACACAGCACATTATAGAGAATATTTACTTACAATGTCAGACTGGGGCATGTAGGGCCGAATGCAGTGGTAGAAGCCCATGTTTAGGGGGTGCCCAGCCACCACATTGGTTTGCCTAACCATTTTGCATGGGTTGGGCCCCTTGATAAATATATACAGTAAATACTGTAGTGCATGCATCATAGGCTGAACCAAGCAACATTTTATGGAAAAAGCGGGAAATTTTAGTGAAAGAACTGGTTCTAAAGAGATTGGTTGATACTGAAGTTTACACCTTTGCAGGGGCTCTCTTAGGGCATGGGCTTGCCAGAAAGGCATAATTACAGCCCTCACATGGTACAGCAAAGACCCCTTGGTGCCAGGTTGTCATGTAGTCATGCACCCATTATCCACATCTCCCCTCAGTATCGGGACCCACTGGATCTCTTGGTGGCCTTGAACCATTGTACAGAGTGCCACCGGAGACTCTTCCAACTCTCTACACTGCCAGAGAGTGGAGAATACACATGTAACTTATAGAGGTGTTTATAGACCTTCTAGACATTTTATTAATGAGGTCCAGTATGGAGCATCAGATATTTCTGAGGATTATTTGTGTTGACATTAAACAGTTAAAAAACAATAATAACCAAGGATTGCTAAACAACAAACTTTTGTACCTTCTGTGACATATCGGAGTGCTATTTTTTGTTTGGTTTTGTTTTCAATACTATAACTTAACTAATGTGCATTCATTATTCATGATGCATTATTCATAAAACTTGTAATTTGCAGGAGTAGGAACTTGCAAAAGTTTGTAAGTAGCAAAGATTAATAATACTTATTTGTTTTTAATATACAAATTGACTAAACTGTAAGCCCTACTGTCACATACTGTATTATGAAAGGAACAGATGCCCACGCTACAAAGTGTACTTTGGTGCATTATGTGCTTCCACTATGACACTAAGATAGATTTTTTAATATAATATTTTTCAGAAAGTGCTTTATAGAGACCATCATTCATCTATCAGAGAAAAATGCCTTATATTGTTCTTCTAACAGCCAAAATAATAATAGTTCTCCAATATTATCAGTAACACCACAGACAAAATAGCACAATACAGTATATGAGTCATCCAAACAGTGATTATTGCTATTATTAGAATGGTCTTCAGGATGTTCCAACAGTAACAATATCACAATATTATTTGTCTTAATTCAGATGTAGTAAGTGGTTTATTTGTCTAAATTCCAGGATTCTGTAGTTAGAATTTAGTTTAGTTACCTTTAGTTTTTATAATTATAGTGTTAAAATATTTAGATATGCTCATAATTAGAATGGGATTACATACAATTTACCGGCGGCCTGGATGCCGGCTGTCAATATCTCGACAGCAGCATCCCATCTGCCAGAATGCCGACAGCGGGGCGAGTGCTAATATTACACTTTCAGGCTCGATGCGCTCGCCACAGGATCTATTCCCACTCTGTGGGTGTCGTGAACACCCATGAGTGGGAATAGCCCAGATGCGCTGGGATTCCGGACATCGGTATTGTCAGCTATCGGGATTTCGGAGTCCGTATCCTGTACGCTGGGATCCCAATAGCCAGCATTTTAACTGTAACCCTTAGAAACAGCTAATTCGTTGTGTGCATAAAAATGGAAAACATTTTAAAGCATTGGTAAGGCTACTAATTGTCATCATTATATTTTCCTGTGTGTTACTGAGCTGAACAATATGCACCTTCTAACTGGTGTGTTAATTCCTGACTTAGTCTACCATTTTTTCTTTCATTGATCGGGTGCAGGTTGTTATTTTAGGACAAGGGTGCTTCTTTAAGCAGGAGAACTGAAGTCAAAAATGGGCTGATTCAGAGGTGGACATTGCTGCGTCTGATTTAGCGACTGCTGGCGGAGTCGTGAGATAATATGCAACTGCTAGTTTCAGCTTCCCTCTGGTGTACAAGCAAGCACCTGAGACACCCACTTTCAGTGTCGCTACCATTCTTGCCTACTCTCCCAGATCCTATGGGAAACACCTGATTTTTTGGGTAGTCCTCCACACCCCCGGAAGGATGGGCATCCCTCCTGCATTTAGCGACTGCTGGCGGAGTCGTGAGATAATATGCAACTGCTAGTTTCAGCTTCCCTCTGGTGTACAAGCAAGCACCTGAGACACCCACTTTCAGTGTCGCTACCATTCTTGCCTACTCTCCCAGATCCTGTGGGAAACACCTGATTTTTTGGGTAGTCCTCCACACCACCGGAAGGATGGGCATCCCTCCTGCATCTTGACCACTTCCTAGTGAAGTTGGCAGAAAGCAGACATTAATTTAGGGAATCTATGGATGCCCCACCCCCCTATGTAAATTTTACCATGAGGGGCAGGGCCTAATGATATAAATATCCCAGCCCCACCTCCATTGCCACTCACCTGCATCTCCTTTCTGGAAGGACAGTCAATGTAGGCAAGGATGGTCTAAGTATTCTGTAACAACGCCACTGAATCTTGACACACCAGCATCGGCACATAATTGCATGCAGCATCAACACTTGCACATCCCATATGACCGGCGCAGATTCTCTGTCTGAACACAGCCTCGGTGGAAGTAGCTGTGCATCTCAGAATGTAGCCGCTTTCACTGACACAACCATGACACTCCCATCACACGCCCACAAGATGGTCATTGGTTGCTGTCTTTTCAGGCCACCTCCCAGTCATCGCCCAAGAATTCCCATATCTCTGCTTCTCCGTTTCTGATACCCGTCTGACCCAATGGCAATAGCGCCTTTGTGTGTACACTCTGTGTACTACATGCGTCATAGAGGTTTCCTGAACTTTTCATGCATGTTCCATTGCAAATATTTACTCGACTATGTGAACAACCGTATTGCCTGTGGTTTGCTGGTTCCTCTAAAGCAAACTCAAAGTATCAGAACTGCTAGGCAAAATGCACGTGTGGATTGGTTGATTCATACATAGAGCAGGACCAGCTGCTTGATCTGTATGCAATCCCATTATGACACTGTACTGACAGCATCAGCTGTCTCTAGTTCAGAGTATAGGTAACATACAGCAGTGTCCTCCCTCATCTGACCCACAAATGAGTTGCACGTGCGTACAAGTCATGATAGTGACTAGCAGCGGCCACTGCAATGGATCATAGGTGTGTGCACAGAGCACCCGCACGGCCACAGGCATGTTAGTCACAGCTATCCACTTACGGCCATGGCTAGCAAACAGATGATGGACTCATCTGTAACTCCCAAAATTAAGAAATGCTAAATCTGGATAAAAATCAGCATTGTTTTCTACAGGTAGCGTCCACAGCAAGATTGGAGCAATTTTATCTTTTTATGCAGAAGCCTATTTAACATCTTCTTTCATGTACAGAGATCTGACTTCTCTTACATACATTGCTTAAGATGTTTCTCATGATGCATTTTGAAATAACGTAAGATGCATTTAGATGTGGCCTAATATCTGATTGGCAAACTATTTATGTTTACAAATTATTGTATCTTATTAATGAATGAACAAATGAATGTACTCGCCGGTATTTATGCACAGCTTTATCAGTTACTAAATACATCTAAGTAGCTTGAGAAAGTTTTTTATTCCTGTATAAATTCTATTGGCTAATGTGTGCACAGGAATTGAATATAATTTATTACGGAATATGGCGGCTGTACTCCCATGATCACCTTCTGAAAATGTCTAGATAGTAAAGAAGTGATACAATGCTGAAACACAGGTGAAAAATAATTGGAAATCACAGTGGATCTTATAAATTACCACTTTATTCACACGTCTAATTCAATTAAAACTGCAATGTATCAATTTTACAATACATGTAAAACCATAATAAAATTGCCTCAATGGGCATGTATATAAAGCCATATAAACATCTTTTGCTAAATGACCATGCCTGTAAAAAAAACAGTATTTCACAGTTTATAAAGTCACAATAGTTGTTATACATTATCTCTGATGTTAATAATGGCAAATATTATTAGAAGATAATCTGAGATACTGTCTCACTGGTGAATGCTGTCTCGGAAGAATGAATGAAGTAGTGATCCTGAGGTCAACAATGTTACACAGTGAACAGTCCGTTTGTCTCCCGCTCAACCAGTCTGGAACGGGAGTGCAGCTAATGCCAGGAGCACAGATGGTAAACTCTGTAATGGAGACAGCAGGAGATCATGTCTGCTTGGCACAGCTCAAGGGATGTGTCTCAATAGTTGATATATCGAGACACATCTGTTTGCCATTATTAACAGAAGAGGTAATGTGCTAAGGGGTCTATGTACTAAGCCTTGGAGAGATTGATATTTAAGGGGACAGAGATAAAGTACCAGTCAATCAAGTGTCATGTTACAGGCTGTCTTTGAAAATTACAGGAGATGGTTGATTGGTACTCTCTCTCTATCCTCTTATCTCTCACCAAGGCTTAGTACATAGTGCCCTAGATCTATAACAGCTATTGCAGATTCTGTTTTTACGGGATACATATGATATAACGGCAGGTAGGATGCCGGCTGTCACTATACCAACAGCAGCATCCCGTCTGCCAGGGTCCCGGCAGTAAGGCAGAAGGTATCCTCGTGGGCTCACTGCACTCGCCATGCATCCGGCCCGGTGGCTTGCTTAGTTCACCACAGGTTCTATTCCTACTCGTTTGGTGGTGTGGATCCACAAACCGAGTGGGATCACCCTGCATGTGTTGGTATTCCAGGCAACAGTATTTCACCAGCTGTCAGGATTCCGGTGTTGGTCTCCTGAATGCCGGGATCCCAATAGCTGGCATATTGACTGCATCCCATTTTTACAGGTACAGTATGGGCAAGATACGGATAAATGGCTTTACTATATGCCCATTGAGGTGTTTTTATTATGGTTTTATAACTATATGCCCATTGAGGTGTTTTTATTATGGTTTTATAACTATATGCCCATTGAGGTGTTTTTATTATGGTTTTATAACTATTTGCCCATTGAGGTGTTTCTATTATGGTTTTATAACTATATGCCCATTGAGGTGTTTTAATTATGGTTTTATAACTATATGCCCATTGAGGTGTTTTAATTATGGTTTTATAACTATATGCCCATTGAGGTGTTTTTATTATGTTTTTTTTTTAACTATATGCCCATTGAGGTGTTTTTATTAGGTTTTTTTTTAACTATATGCCCATTGAGGTGTTTTTATTATGGTTTTTTTAACTATATGCCCATTGAGGTGTTTTTATTATGGTTTTACATGTGTTGGAAAATTGATACACTGAATTAGATGTGTGAATAAAATGATTATTTATCAGATTTAATCTTAATCTTAAATCGTTGCATTTTCTTTGGCCAGTCTACAATATGCTCTGTCAAAATGAGTGTCTATGGCTAATCCAAAATGTTGGTCTTTTAAATGTAACTGAAGTACTTTTTGAAAGTTCTATTTTCTAATATTATTCCTCATATAAATGTGTTTTTCTCTCAGCAGATAACTTGTTTTTGATAATCACACACTTTAATTTACTGAACTCATCTTGTTACTCTGAACAATCATTTACTGCTTTCAAATCATTTACACGGTCAATAAGTGGATGTTGTGGTTGGACATGTGTTCTGTCCGTGCATTCGTTTATTGATAATGTGGATAAATTGAGACGAGTAAATCACTATTTAGAGATTGCATTCGTCATAAACATGTATTCAATTATTTTTGTTTACAATCTAGCACATAATTAACATCTCAATGTCATTATTTTGGTTTCTTTTCAAAATATTAAAGAGCAATGTGGATCTTTTTTTTTTTTTCATTGACAGTAAATCATGGCAATTAACCAACCATACAAAATTGCTGCACATTAATACACATAAATAACATAAATATTATGGTTTGACTACAGTATATTGCATAGTAAAGAGCTGATAATAATATTTTCAAATTCACAGTAAAGGTAAAACTTTTCATGACAAACTGATATTGTTAAAAGAGTGGTTGTGGTGTCCTTCAGTGACACTAATGGGCGAAAGTTCATCTACCAGGTGGCCAGAGGCAAAATTGATGGTGATGTCTACCCCCTCCCCCTTCCTTCACTCGACTTGCACATGCTCTGATGTCAGAGCAGTAGCACAGCTGAGGGGGCAAAGAAGGAAGTAATGTTCCAGTAATCCTGCCAGCTGTGGGTAATCAGCTACTTCGCCCTAGTTCTCTTCAGCCTCATCTCGATTAATGCCTCTACAGCTTCATTCACCCATGTTTCTGCAGCTCCAGAGTCCAGCCTCACAGTGTCTCCAGCTATAGCCAGTTGCCTTCTGTTTCTGTAGCAACCTAGTGTCTATGTGTGGTGACTGGGTGAGTCTTTCCTTACCTCCGTTCGCTGGATGCAACTCTGGAGAATCTTGGTACTTTGTTTCCGGTGAATGAGGCGGCAACTACACTTCAATGAAAGGAATAACAATTTTCCAACTGCATCTGTTTTATTAACTATTCAATTGTGAATGAATCTCAAATATCAAATGCAGGTAATATACTTTTGTGGGCCTGAATGTCAATTGCAGATAATTAACTTTTGTGTAAACAACTATTACTCTAGCTGTAGAACGCGTACAACATAGTAATCATCAAAACGACATAGAATTGCATCAACACTTATGAAACACTTAGGTCGGCCACAGCTTTTCCAAATATGGGTGATAAGCTGCTTCACCCGGGACCAACCAGCCCATTAGGTTCTGTAAATAACAATTCACTAGGACGAACCGCAGCAATACCACTAATACTGGAAGGCGACATTATTTGCCAATAAACACGCACTTTGCATGCAAAACCACAATATTAATACAATACTTCTCTAACCTCAATACTAATTTCACGTATTTCTTAATGACCTTGATGCACCAAATTGGGTGTAGTATGGTATGCCAGCGGCCGGGCTCCCAGCGACCAGCATACCAGTGCCAGGAGCCCGACCGCCGGCATACCGACAGCATGGCAAGCACAAAGGAGCCCCTTGCGGGCTCACTGCACTCGCCACGCTGCGGGCACAGTGGCGCGCTATGCATAAAACGCTATTTATTCTCCCTCCAGGTGGTCGTGGACCCCCACCGGTATACTGTGCGCCGGGATCCCGACATTCGGCATACTGAAGACCACCCCACCAAATTATGTCTCTATTGGGTACCCAATGGTGCGAGGTATGTTCAGAGCAACCCGGGTTGTCTTTTGACCTGTGCACAGGAGTTTACTGAGGTGTCCCCTTGCGTATATTAAATATCTCTCGAGTAATGTGTATCCTTTTCCAGTTATTAACTCTCTCTCTCTCTGGGGCATCTGTTATGCAGGAGACCTGCTGCTGGTTCAGGTAAATATTTGCACACAACCTGGGTTCATCCCAATTACAGTCAGTAGGTGGCGCTGTCTCTCCACAAATCAGTGTAAGTAATGATATACAAACTCCCAAATAGGCTAATAGCTCTCCTGGGTAGCCCCTCTCCCCTCTTCTTACAAGAGAGTTAGTATTTTGTAGCACTCTAATTAGTATACAGTCCCGGTCTAGGGAGGGGTGCATAATCTGGTTTGGTCAGTCTATCCCGGTAGGTAGGACAGTGGAGTAAGGGCTGTGTGGACCCCTTTTTTACCCTCCAGAGTACTTTAGGAACAGAGCAAATGAGCAGGAGTGGTCCTAATTCACAGGTGCTGACCATAGGAGTTGCGATGGTGTCTCAGACGCACGTGGTGTGGTGACTATCAGTGTCTTTCCCCAACTCTTTCCAAAATGTGGTGTCTCACTGGTATGTGCAATCTTCACTGCTGCGCACTCGGCTGCTCCTTGTCTGCAAGGCACTCCACGGGTTGTGCAGTCACCGAACTCCCAAACTCTGCTTCGTTTCTCCTGCTGGGGTGTCGCCGACACCCGGCGTTGTATGGCTGGCTGTTTCACTGGAACCTCTGCCTGCAGCACTCTCATAGCTAGCCACCGATCACTAGTGCAGTCAGTGGTGGCAACTTATCCTGTCAACCTGGTCACCTTACCAGCTCACTCTCCTGCTTCCTTCCATGCTGCTGCACTCCTCACAATGAGTCCTCAAAATCCGCCTCTTCCTGCTCTTCCACCAGCCAATCCAGTCTCCTCTCACCAGTCTGTCAATCAAACCCCTGGGTAGGTCCCGCCCCTCCTCTAATCCTTAAAGGCACCAGAATACATTATCTCCAGGAAGTCCTGTGCTTTTATCTACAGCATGCAGGCCTTACTACTGGGCTGTTCAGGGACCCTGCAGGGTACCACATATGTTGTCCCCCAAAGTGTCTCCAGCTTTAGCCAGTCCCCTTCTGTCTCTGCAGCCCCCAGTATCTCTGCAGCTCCAGCTCGATCTTCTGTCTTTCCAGCTCCCCATGGTCTCTCCAGTTCCATCCAGCCCCCTTCTGTCTATCTAGCCAGACAGCATTTCTCCAACTCCTACGAGCCCCCTTCTGTCTCTCCTCTCTGCAAGGATCTCTTGCCCCCTCCCCCTCCACCCCTGGTCAGTTTAGCCCAGTGCTCAATATTAGAAAATAAATTTTTTCCCCTATTTTCCAATACCAGACCAGGCTCAGAGGTCCAGTGCTGGTTATTGATTTGGAGAGGGACTCCATGCATTTTATTTTTTATTTTTAACTATTTCTATAGCTGTAAGCATAAAAAGCCTGCATAGTGATCATAGTGACCTGTGCTGTGCATGTCTATTGTTTAGCTTCTATTCCACAGTGCTTTCAGTAGAAACTGCTGTGGAACAGAATACACCATGCTGTGTTGTCATTTAGAAACTATCGAGCATCGATGGAGGTTTCTGTTTAGACATGAAAACTTGAACTCCTAACATATCAACATTTTATACCTAACCCCTCCCAAATGCTGGATAGTTTTTTTTTACACTGCAATTTAAGCTTGCCATACAAATTAAGATTTTCTGTCTAAGCAACTACCAAGTCGCTGGTTGGAATGAAAATCTGGTATTGTATGGAAGCAAATGACAATGGACTATTTGCTCCCAAATGCAAGAAAATAGAAAAAAAAAATGATCGTTCAGACAAAATCTAAAATGGGCTTAAATAAATAAATGGATTTAATCAATTTGAATGAACATTTTTTTGTCTATTTCCCAGTGTTTGGGAGCAAATAGTCAAATGTCATTTGCTTCCATACATTACCAGAATTTTGTTCCAACTAGCGAATTGGATAGTTAGTTGGTTGGGTGGTTGGATGGTTGCTTGGTTGGTTGTTTGGACAGAAAATCTTAAGGTTTATGGTCAGCTTTGGATTTACGTTTGGACACACTCCTTCCAAATGTAAATCTCTTTGCTTTTTTAAATTTGCACCACCTACAGTGCATCATGGTCTTACCAAGCTGCAAAGTTACTTGCTCTTCTTGCTTTGCTCCAAACTCTGAATCAGCCCCATTGTGGACAAATCATTCACTCATATGGCATGAACAGAGTGACAATGAGATCCTGAACCTGTTCGCCAAATGACACACAAAATATAGGAAAATCATAATAAAAAGTAAGGTAATTGTGATGAGTTTAGAAATTAAAATAATCTGTATATTTACTGCAGTTTGCAATTTGGCTGCCTTACAGCAAAACAAATGACATAAAGTAATCCATGTAATAAATCCCTAATTATCCAGACAAAACCAGTTTCATGCAAATAAAATTGTTCTTCTGTTCTATAAAAAAGTGGATGCTGCTGGTGAGGCAGGCTTTGTAAATATATATTTATATGCTGTACTTTTACTAAGCGCTTTGTACAACATCATTTCTTCTTGCTGGGGTTAAACAATTTGTATTGTCAATAAGCCTACAGAACCGAACATCTACGTCAATGGTCTGTGATATTCAAAGCGGCTGTTTCCCCTGATAGCTGCTGTTTCATTTTGCATTGAATGGATATGTAAATGGTTCATGCTAATTGGGTGAAAAATTGGCTTTTTTTTTTTTTCAAAATCGATTGTTTAATTCTAGCACAGTACACCTAATCAAATGTCACTACAAGGGGAATATACCTTTACCGAGTTTCAGTGTAATGAATATAAAATAAAAGATTTCCAATATTTTGTTCAAGCTGTGTGTGGCATAGCATCACTGAAATAAGTATTCAATACATGTATAATGTTGGAGAGTGAAAGGTTGAGATCTTTTAAGCTCTAGTTTGATGACTTACATTTGGAAGCAATGATAAGAGCAGGAAGAAGACAGTGAAAAGTAATGAACTCTATTAATATCTTGTGTTACTAATAAGTTTTAGCAGTAAGTGCACCCATGTAGGGTCCTCAAAATGGAAATGCAATCTGTTTTCTTTAATTTACATAAAGGTGATATTTACACACTTATAGTGGTCCCCCTTTTTTAAATCAGACACCCATAATTGGGCTGATCCTACGTTGGAAGCAAAGTGGCTGTATTTGTGGGCAGCCATGGAGACAAGAGGAAGGGGAGCAGGTTCTAATTACAACAGGCCTATGTCAGCCACTAATGTGGATATTGCCCTCCTTTGAAGAGATACTGAGCAGGACAACTAGACAACCCAGGGCTGTTTCTAGCCAATTTGGCTCCCAGTGCGAGATTTTAAAATGCGCCCCCCCCATGACATAAAAAAATGTGCCCCCCCACACCTAGATAAAAAAAAAACTTGCAAGTGCACCCGACAAGGGGGCGTGGTCTCATCTAAATGGGTGTGGCCTCATTTAAATAGGCATGGCCTCGTCTGAAAAGACTACCTCACAATCCAGTTTTTGACCCTGCTCCAACAGATCACGACCACCACAGGAAAAAAAATTCTACCATATTAAGCTCCACACAGTAATGACCCCTGCACCATATTATGCCACACACCGCAATGCCCTTGATACATTAAATCCCCACACTACGGCAGGCAAGAGTCCCCATTTCACTCATTGCGGCAGGTGTCCCCATTTTACACATTGAGAGAGAGAGAGAGAGAACACTTACAGAGGCAATTACTGCTCTTCGGCTTGCCTCACCAGTCGCTCCTCGCGCTGGCCTTTCCCTTTTCCTAACTTGGATCCCCCTCTGTACTCCACTCGGGGGGGGGGGGGGGGGGGCGGAGTTTCGCGTCGTGACAGGGTTGCGTCTTGATGTAATGGCGCAACCGCGTCATTCCGTGAAACTCCGCCTGCCCCAAGAAACGGCCCTGGGACAACCGCCGGCATCCCCTTTTGCTAATTAAAAAAAAACAGGGGAGGGGCCATGGCCATGCCTCCCAGGATTGGGCCACACCCTCTCCCAAATACCCGGGCCTGTAGTCAATCTCAGCAGCCCTGGCCAATAAAGAAACATTTACTATCTCCTGCTAATGCAGGTTGTGGAGGCATGGGACAAACCACTGGCTACAATATATTATTTTCTGGTTTGCTAACATGTAAGCCTATTAGGCAGGGCCGGATTAACAATGGGGCGGGTGGAGCTGCAGCTCCAGGCCCCCCCATCAAAATAGGCCCACAGGATCTGCTTTGCTGCTTCTGCAGCCATGGGACTTTTTTCCCCCTGCTACAGCAGTGTCAGCAGGCAGTCACACCCGCGCTTCCAGGAGCCGATCGCTCTGGCAGGGCCGCAGTGGATACAGGAACTCAGTCGGGGTCAGGGATACACGGAACTCTGGGGACGGAGCTACACGGGACTCAGGGGGCAGAGCTACATGGCACTCAGGCTGCTGCTCACATCCATGCTGTGAGAGGGAGAGGAGAAAATGCTGCACATCCAGGGCCGGCTTAGCCTGTGAGACTGCACTCTACTGTAGTGACATTTAAGGAAGAGTGAGTGGCGGGAACAGTGTGTTTGTGTGTGAACTTCTTTGTGTGTATGTGACTTCCATGTTAACTTCTATATGTGTGTCTGTGTGTGTCTTGATTGTGAGCTTCTGCAGGGAGTAGAGTTTAATATAGCGCAAGGGTGAGGAAGTGTGTGAGTGTGATAGAGTGCAGGCCGCCTGGGAGGGAGTGTGTGAGTGTGATAGAGCGCAAGCTGCCGGGGTAGGCAGTGTGTGAGTGTGATAGATCGTAGGCCACGGGGGCAGGAAGTGTGTGAGTGTGATAGAGCACAGGCCGCGGGGGGCAGGAAGTGTGTGAGTGTGATAGAGCGCAGGCTGCCTGGGAGGGAGTGTGTGAGTGTGAAAGAGCGCAGGCCGCCGGGGGAGGGAGTGTGTGAGTGTGAAAGAGCGCAGGCTGCCGAAGGAGGGAGTGTGTGAGTGTGATAGAGCGCAGGAAGCGGGGGCAGGAAGTGTGTGAGTGTGATAGAGCGCAGGCCGCGGGAGCAGGAAGTGTGTGAGTGTGATAGAGCGCAGGCCGCCTCGGAGGGAGTGTGTGCATGTGATAGAGAGCAGACCGCCGGGGGAGGAAGTGTATGAGTGTGAAAGAGCACAGGCCGCCGGAAGAGGGAGTGTGCGAGTGTGACAGAGCGCAGGCCGCCTGGGAAAGGATTGTGTGAGTGTGATAGAGCGCAGGCTGCCAGGGAGGGAGTGTGGGGCCAATGTGTTTTTCCTTTTGTTTACCCCCTTTGGGGTTCAATATGTTTTATTTTACCTGTAGTAGAGTTTAATATAGCGCAAGGGTGAGGAAGTGTGTGAGTGTGATAGAGTGCAGGCCACCTGAGAGGGAGTGTGTGAGTGTGATAGAGCGCAAGCTGCCGAGGTAGGCAGTGTGTGAGTGTGATAGATCGTAGGCTGCGGGGGCAGGAAGTGTGTGAGTGTGATAGAGCGCAGGCCGCGGGGGGCAGGAAGTGTGTGAGTGTGATAGAGCGCAGGCTGCCTGGGAGGGAGTGTGTGAGTGTGACAGAGCGCAAGCCGCCGGGGGTGGCAGTGTGCGAGTGTGAAAGAGCGCAAGCCGCCTGAGGAGGCAGTGTGCGAGTGTGAAAGAGCGCAGGCCGCCGGGGGAGGGAGTGTGTGAGTGTGAAAGAGCGCAGGCCGCCGGAGGAGGGAGTGTGTGAGTGTGATAGAGCGCAGGAAGCGGGGGCAGGAAGTGTGTGTGTGATAGAGCGCAGGCCGCGGGAGCAGGAAGTGTGTGAGTGTGATAGAGCGCAGGCCGCCTGGGAGGGAGTGTGTGCATGTGATAGAGAGCAGACCGCCGGGGGAGGAAGTGTATGAGTGTGAAAGAGCACAGGCCGCCGGAAGAGGGAGTGTGCGAGTGTGATAGAGCGCAGGCCAATATGTTTTTTGTTTTATTTTTTCCTGTAGGGACCAATGTGTTTTATTTTTCTCCTATGGGCAGCAATATGTTTGTTTTTTTCCTGTAGTGGGGACAGTGTTATTTCCTGTAAGTTTTTTGTAGATGCGAATTAGTTTTATTTTATTCCAGTGGGGGGACAATGTGTGTGACAATGAGTGTCTCAATCTTCGCACATTCAGACGCATTCGTGTACAGATGTAGCCACTATGTCTTCCCCCTGTTCTGCCCTGTCCAGGCGACACCCTTTCTCCAACCCCATACCATCTATACATAATTCCTGATACGTATATCTTCTTAGTTTAGCTATTATTAGAAAGGTAAAGTTTTTTTTTTTCATATAGAACGATTTCTCATTTATGACATCACTAAATAACCCGTAGCCTCTTTCATTGAGAGGTTTCACATTTAAGTCATCACCAAGCGCTATTTTTCATATTACAGTCATGTTAACCTTTGTCCATTTGTAGATTCTCACATTACACTGTCTATATAAGGGAAGAAGTGAGGGAGATTGAGGTTTTTCAAGGCAGGCGCTAGTCACACCCCATGGCACAGGCCACACCCCCTGTGCAGAACCTCACAATATCAACCACTAACCCCAAATTACGAGTCATACCCCCACAGCGTTTTTCACATCCCTTGCAGTGGCATAAAATAGGCCTTTCGTAAATTTTAGCTCCAGGCCCATGTGGACCTTAATCTGGCACTGCTATTAGGCCATGCGTGCACATTAGCTAAAGACAGAGCATTTGGAGCCACTATTTGACAGCTGTGGCAGCAGCAAAATTACACCATTTGTTAGGCGCCGCTGGAGAAAACGCTGATTTCTCCATGGAATGTTTCTTGTTACTTCTGGGTTTAGGTTAAAAAAATATTTTTTTGCAAATACAGAGACAGTGAAATGGAAGTTAATCCACCTGATAATTATGTTCTGGCAAAATGTTATTTAGGAACGTCTTCTCAATAGAATAAATAAACCTATGAGTTCTACTATTTATTCTTTCATTACTCAGCAGCATTGTCATCATCAATCTCATTACACAGGCAGGTCATTTAGAGCTAGATTTGTGTGCACTGGATGTCACTGCCAGTGGCGAATTTCCCATTAGACACGAGAGTCATGTGCCTAGGGGCGGAACCTGTTTGGGGGGGGGCACTTGGATGCTTGTGTTGGTACTGTCATCCCAAAAAGTGCCAGTAACTCCAAAATATTCCAACTGTACTGTACCATATGCCATCTTGAATGGAGTGCATGCGGGCAGGACATGCACATACTGGCCATGAAAGCTGTACTACTTAGTAAATATGTTATACTGTACATAATAAAAAAAGAAAAAAATGTCATAGTGGCTTTTTTATTAATCTATTTGGCTATCATCAAATGAAGTCTTATAATAACCAATCAATAAAATAATAAAATTAGGCAGGTCGGCCGTCACTGATGTGCCTAGGTGCACCTTCTAAATCCGCCCCTGGTCACTGCATGTCCCTGTTCCATGTGGGATGGTTAATTGCATCGACAGTAAAATGGTTGACCCCAAAAGGTCGACTTGCACAAGGTCGACATGACAAAAAGGTCAACACAACCAAAAGGTCAACGTGAAAATGGTCAACACATTAAAAATGTTGACATGAATTTTGTAGGGTTTTGGGGTGTCAATTTGTAACTTTTAGCACATGGACCCCCAATTAGTGTACTGCGTCCCCTTGCATAGCTTGCTTCACAATCCATGCTTCGAGGCAAGGTGCCTTACTCTGCTACCACTGTGCTCGGCACATGTTACTATTCCTAAGCATAGTCTGTGCTCGGCACATGTTACTATTCCTAAGCATAGTCCACATGGATGGTAAAGTATGAAAAAGATATTAAAATTAAAAAAATTGAAAAATCATGTAGACCATTTGTTGTGTCAACCATTGTCATGTTGACCTTTTTTGGCCATGTCAACCTAATGCATGTCAACCAATAGTGGTCGTCCTATTAACTGTCAACCTTTTTACTGTCGACCTAAAGAGCAGATACCATTCTATGTATGTCTGTCTCATTGCCTGTAACAAGTATTTGAGGTAAATTTACTAAAGCTTCTAAAAATGAAAAGTGTTGATGTTGCCCATAACAACCAATCATATTCTGTCTATCATTTTCTAGGCTGCAATAGAGAAATGATAGACAGAATTTGATTGGGTGCTATGGGCAACATCACTACTTTTCATTTTTAGAAGCTTTATTAAATTTACTCCTTTGTATATTATTTAAAAAAAAGTGTTATACGTATCCAACATAAAATTAATTTAAACCCTAATACACACAAATACACACATAACTATGTATAACTAGAGGGAGGAAGAGAGAGAATGGAGGAGAGAAAGAGAGAGAGAGAGTGAGAGAGAGAGAGGGAGAGAGCGAGAGAGCGAGAGAGAGGATATATATATATATATATATATATATATAAATGATTTATAATATGTTTTCACAATTTGTTTGCAATTTCCTCATCCAGCAAGTATGGATGCCAAAGCATGTTCTATGACATTAATGTTTGGCCTCTATAAATATTTATCTTCTGAGGGATGCTGTGCTGTATAACGTGATAATTGAAGTGTATGCAAAGTGTTTGAACTGTGCAATTTTCCAGTGATAGAAATTATTTCATTATTTATTAAAGGAAAAATGCAATTTACTCCTTTTCTTCTGGACTTAATAAATGCTAAATGCAAATTGCCTTCACAAGTAGAATAAAGATGACATACTTGGAATCCAGAACAAATCTCTTTGCAGTACTTGTGTTTATAATGCAGCATAAATCAGCATTTCAGGCTTTATTAGTATTTGATCTATACACTGAAATACTTCTAATGCAAAGCCAACATAATGAGAGCAGCTTTCAAAGTGTTGCTGAAGTGGAGATCTTTCTCTCAGGAGGTGGAAACCGCTGTATTTGTACTATATAGGGTACAATAAAGCCTTTGTATTAGGAGTACATAGCTTCCGGTATTTGAACATCCACCCGTCCTTTGTGGGAACATAATCTTTTCACAGCATGGCGAACAGAGCAATAATGGTCATCATTGATCCTTATTTATGAGTGTTCATATCTCCTAATTTTTTAGTAAATCATAGATGGGTCAGGAACGCTGTCTGCTCTGTTTATTGGCATTCGTGGTCTGTCACTCAACTACGAGAATGTCAGTGTGCATGCACCGGTCATTTCAAACAGAGATCAATGATACCTATTATAGTCTCCATTAGTGCCTCTTTTGCCATGCTGTGACAGAGCATACTAAAAGTAAGAATGAAAAGTACACCCATGGGAATGTCGTTTTTCATGTAAGAACCCCTGAAATGTTCTGCAACAATGTGATGGTATCAACATTTTATGAGAACTAAGTATAATTAATATCATAAACAAAGAATAAGGTTTAACTAATATCATAAATATTATTATTATTACTATTATTATTATTATTATTATTATTTTTATTATTACATTTTATTTATAAGGTTCCACAAGTGTTTTGCATCGATGTACATATAGCAGCCATTAGAACAATACAGGGTACACGGAACTTAACATTGCAGAAACTGAAAATCTAAAGTTGAGCACAGGTATCAATTAAATGTCTATCGTAGACTATCCTGCATTCACACGCATACTCCAAACATACTCTAAAGAAATAGATAAATAGAGATATACCAGCGCTGGCTGTATAGGTTAATGAATAACTACTAGGCTTGTTGTATTACATTCAATACATATTTAGTATCATAAAATTAGATTAAAACATTAAAATAAATAATTAATATAGTCACAAATATATATAATAATATGTGCCAATATTGCAGCCACTATTCACCCAATCTTCCACTTAATATGGCTAGGGAACAACCTTAGAGTCTAAATTGACATATAATCAAACAGCAGGTAATAGATTCAGGTCTATAACTTTTATGTAGATTTTACCAGTGGTGTTTGTTGGAAAGAGCAGTCCCTTTATTTCGTCAGCTGGGATGTCCTTTAGTTGCTGAAGGGGTATCCAAACCACTGAAGCAAGATGACCTGTTGGGAGAAAGCAATCTCCTTGTAGGATCAGCTGGAATGTCCTTTATATGCTGAATAAATGTCTGAAGGCTGCCGAGATTAGTAGAAATAAATATCAAATTGAAGATATTGATTCCCAAGAATGTGCCAAAGATCGTGGATATCCTCTTATTAGGGCGCTGGTGGCATGCAAGCTCAACACGTTTTGCTGGTGTATAATATGTCCAGCTTCCTCAGGAGCACGTTAGTCATAACAAATGGAGTCCCATTTTATACCCTATAGAGTGGTTTAATGGATGGCATTTGTGTATAAACAATAATTCAATTAAACAAGTCATTTATTAAAATGTATAATTTCCTTTATAGTTAGAGTCCTAACTGGTCACAAATAGATGGAGTGCAAATAAAACATAAAAATGAGGAGTCATAATACATTTATTAGATCAAGTTATCTGTGTATAGAGAAAGCTCTAATCATGTGACAAACCCTAGTCACATGATCGAAGTTCTCAGTGATCTCAGAGTCCAACCTATCAGTAATTGGTCAGCAGGATCATGTGTTTGGTTTTTACAAGCTGGACCAAAACAGCCTCACAGAGCTCTGGGTCATGTGATTACGGTCACGTGATCACGCTAGTTCCAGCGCGCATCACATGATTACATATGTTTACATATCATAATACAGCTCCGGTCACACAGTTTGTCTCTTACACAGCCCGGCCTGTGTATCATATTAATTGTCTGTGTGGACACCCCACATGACCGGATTTCCACAAAAACACAAATATAGACACAAGGAAAAAATATAAATAAAAAGTAATAAATAGAAAAGGAACTAAGACCCCTTAATTGCTCTAATATCTGATAAGCTCAAACCACTGAGAAATACCCCCTGTCAGAAGAGGTACTAAACATAGAATAGACAAAAGAAAAGGGTTCTCTTGGGAGCTTAACCACCACAGATATCTAATTCATATGATAAAAATATTGTTTATTAAAACAACATATTACAGTATTGTCATATAAACTTCCATAACATGAATAGAAGGATCACACATGTTGATTGAGTAATACATTAATTTGTAATAATCTATTGTATGATGTTCTCAGTTGTTCGGTGAAGTGCTTATTCTTCAACACGAAAAAGCATGCGTGATCTGTTCACAAATTCATAGAACCCCAAATTCGTAGAAACCCAACGCGTTTCGTCCATTAGGACTTCATCAGGGGTTCACAACTAGGTGGTTCACAAAAGATATACATCAAATAATATCCCTTAAAATAACATAGATAATACACTTTTTTAATCCACATATGTATCAAATAGCATTGTTTATAAAATCCCTTCAGTATTTGATATTAACTTGAATGCTCAAATAAAGACAATGAATCATGTAAAATATACAAAAATAAGAATGAGAAGAACATTGGAGGAGGAGAGGAACAAGAGAAAATTGGAAAAGAAGAAAATAAGAATCAGAACCCTATTGTGCGAATCAACTTCAGATGTCAGATTAGAAACTGATGTACTAGTATAATGATTAACTTGTTCTTTTCATCATATAACCAGACAGTTCATTGGATGTACACTGATAAACAAATTGTATGATGACTGTAAGAATAACATCTGGTTTGAATGAGAATGATCACATTGAAGATACTCGGTTAATTAAAGCGGTTATACATACCAAAAAATGGCTTCACCAAAATATGTCAATACAAAGCGTGGAATTGCTGAGAATGTATTCCTATAAAGTAGACTTACACTCCCGTTAGGTATATCCATCCTTATGCTAAATGTGAAAAATGTTTTAAATATGAAGTACCGTTCTGCTGAGGATAATTCTTAACAGATGTAACAATAGCCCCATTAAGCAATCTAACATTGTGATATTCATAGGAGGTATAATCTATGGATACATTAATTGAGGTTCGATATAGTCTCAAAAATTAATTTAATCCACAGCTAATCAAGGTCCAATGAAACAGATGTTTCAATAAATTCACATAACCCTTTCACTATACTGAGGTGTGTCTATATTACAGAAATGCATATATGATAAACCATTATAATTTAGATCAAATCATATATGATAAAATATTAGTATCCAGATTATATCCACATGTACATGTATATGTAGATTTATAAAGGACCATGCTGAAAGATAGACTGTTCCTATACAGAATAGTAATAATCTACTGTAATAATTCATGTATGGCCAGAGTATAAGGCTTCTTCACTGAGTATACAGAAGCTTTCAATTAGAAGTGTATGTTCCCTCTTATGAGGATAATGATCCACCTAAAAACAATGATTTATACAACATAAGCTCACCTTTTAGGTACTAATTGACATTCAATTTATGGGTGTGACCGAAGTAAATCAGTAGTATATCCGTAAGCTTCCTATGGAATTATGGGATACTTCATTGGGATTAGGAGTTCATTAAACCTTGTTAAAAATAAGCTACCCCCAGTATCGCAACAAATTGAATAAGGGGATGTAGCAACTAAATTTAACACTCGTGGCAGACTAAATAGGTTATATATACACTTATGTAAATAAGTAAAATATTTTATTTTAATTATTTAAGAGACAGGCTCACCTTCTAATAAATCCTATTGGACTTCAAAAATAAAAGGACAAACCAGATGGATTCAAAAAGCACTATCCAATCCACTCCCTATAAAAATGTGATATCTTAGTTGAAAATCAAAATTTAAACATGTCTTATTCAATTACAGACTGGATAGGATAAGGAATTTACCTGACGTAGTGTCTCAAGGTCCACCTCACAGCTATAAGTGAGAGTGAACTCTTGGCACCTATATATACCCCCTGTGTGATTGACATAATTTCCTGTCAAAATAATTAGGTAAATTAATTAGATTAATTAACATCACCTAAAAAACCTTTTTAGACTTGATAAACCTATTAAAACTTTTATTGAATGCATGCATGAATTAGAAAGATCCCTATTAATACTATATACACCCCAGTGAGCAAATTAAAAGGTGATAACCTACATAAGTTAGATATTCGTAATCATAAAAAAGTAATAAATAATAATAATAATAAATGTATTAACCTAAAAAGTATGTGTGTATATACATGAATGTATACAATCACAAATATGTGAATACAGAACCATATATGGTACACCAAGAGGGAACGGTAATGTATATACACATACACATATCCGATACACGTGTACATGTGCGAGTATGTACATGTGTATATACATATTGAATGAGTTTGTATTGGAATCCGTCATATGAGTGATAAAGAACACTCATATAACATAATTAAGTTCTATAGTCTCATTGAGACCATCAGAGTGTAGAGAGTTAAATTTGAGCATCCAATAAACTTCTTGGCGGCACAGTGTGTTGAATCTATAGGGATATTTCGCTTCCAAGGTGCATAGTGGGCACTATTATAGTGTAAGTTTGAATGTGTGCTAACTGGTTTTATATAATTTGAAGTAATGAGATGATTATCTTTAATCTCAAGGGTCACATCCAGGAAATTCACCTGGGTGCGGTCATAAGTGAAAGTGAAAAAAAATATTATGATGATTGTTATTTAAACTGGTGACAAAAGAAGTTGCAGATTCTAAATCCCCATCCCAAATAATAAAAAGGTCATCAATGTAATGGCCAAAGAAGACCAGGGATGCTGCCCAGTCTCCACCCCACACATGGATCTCTTCAAAATTACCCATGTGTAGGTTGACTTAACTGGGCGCGAACCTGGTCCCCATGGCCATTCCCATCACCTGTAAATAAAAGTGCCTAAAAAAAGGAAATAATTGTGTGAGAGAATGAATTAAATATATTGAAGAAGAAATGATTGGTGTCCCACACTGAGATCATCATCCAAAAATAAGCATGTGAAAATGGCATTGCAGCCTGCCTGATGTGGAATGTGAGTGTATAAGGCAGTAACATCCAAAGTTATGAAAGCATATGTGTCTTTCCACTGAAATGATTGAATCTTATTAAGAAAATGGGTGGTGTCTTTTAGATGAGATCTCAGTGTGGAAACTCGGGGTTGGAGAAAGGTGTCAACATAATGAGATAAATTAGAAGTGAGGGAATTGATACCAGAAATGATTGGGTGACCTGGGGGTGAGGTGAGGGATTTGTAAATTTTGGGGAGAAAGTAAAAAGTAGGAGTGATAGGAAAATTGGGATAGAGAAATTGTAATTCTTCCCTGGATATGACCCCCGATTGTACCCCCGGGTCTAATAGTTGTCTCAGCTCCTTTAAAAAATCAGAGGCGGGATCCTGTTTAAGGATTTGTTAGAAATTAGTGTCTCCAAGTTGATTAAAGGCTTCCTGGGTGTATGCTAATCGATTCATGATTACCACTCCCCCACCCTTGTCGGCCTCTTTGATAATTATAGAGGTATCTTGGGTTAGTTCTTTAAGTGCTCTTCTCTCCTGTATAGTGAGATTAGAGGACAATCTGGAGCTGCCTTGGTTTTGTTCAAGTAAGCTTTTAAAATCTCCTAAAGTCATTTTATAAAAAAGATTCAATACAGCTGCTCTTAGCAGAAATAGGGGAAAAAAATCAGATTTATACTTAAATCTACCTGGTTTTCTAGAGAGATCAAAAATCTTTTCCATTTTAGGTGATATTTCTTCAATGGTGTTATTCTGTACCCATAATTCACTAATGTTGAGAGCAAGACATCATTGTTACTATCCAAGAGAATAGGGATTGACTCATCTTGTTGGGATGCCAGATTTTTTTGGGCAAAATATCTCTTATGACAAAGTGTCCAAACAAATCTATTAAGATCAACATATATTGGGTTCATTTGTAGGAGAGAATTTTAAACCTTTTTCTAAAAGAGAGATTTCAGATTCAGAAAGAATTTTGTTAGACAAATTGAATGCACATTGTCTAGATGAGGTAGATTTTGTAGAGGTCCTTAGCTTTTTCTGGGATTTTTATTTCCCTTTTCTTCCTCCTCTATTTCCTCTATATCTGAATCTCTTCTCCTTTTTGGGGTACTTATTGGGTCGGCATGATTGTACTATCATGAATTGTTCTTTGGTCATGACCCTAAAAAAGTAATTATTTTCACATAGTTGTCAGATTTATCAGTTAGATTGTATCTCTCTCCTCTAGTTCCCTGATTTGTTGAATTGGCCTTGATTTTTCTTAATGTATGTTTTAGAAGAGTGATAAGTATCAAATCTACATCAAATCTATTTTAATGAATGTATTATTTTCTTGGTGTAAACGGTGTTTTACCAGTGTTGTTATAATATCTCTGATTAGTTTTCATGTATTGTCTGTTCATGTCTCCTTTGGTTTGAAAAGATACATGTGATTGTCTATCTTTCTGTTTATAGGTTCGTACCATGTTGTTTTCATAATCAAATAAGTCACGTCTGTATTTTTTCTGTTTCAAACTCATAAGGTTTTGTCCATATTTAACTACCTTATCATTGCTTATTTAATCTCGTTTTATAAAATCCTCATCATTAGAATATTTCTCCATCTGTTTTTTAAGATCATCAATTTCCCTTTCAGTATTATTTACTCATACAGTTCTGTATCTGACAATAATTTTCATCAAAGCTAGAGAGCATTCATTTAGCACATGATACCATTCTTTTTGGTATTCTACAGCCTCCTGGAATATGGAGGGTTTGAATAACCTCAAACCTCTCGGTATCATTTTCTTATCTATATATTGTTGGAGATTTATACTATAAAGCCAGTTTCTGGATTCTGTTTTAAGCAAATCTTCCAACTTAAAAAAATCCTTAAACATATCACACTTATTAGATACAGAACTTTCCATTATAGATCCATCTAAATGCGACCAGTAGGACTCTCTCCTAGTTAGACATTCTTTCGAATTAACAAAACAGCTCATGATTGCAGCACCTGAGGTACCAATCTATGAAGTGGGAAAAAATGTATAGACAGGTGCGCTATCAACAACTGCTGGTATTGGGGTGGTCTAGATCCCCGTATATATGAATGAACAGATAAATAGAGATATACCAGCGCTGGCTGTATAGGTTAATGAATAACTATTAGGCTTGTTGTATTACATTCAATACATATTTATTATCATAAATTTAGATTAAAACATTAAAATAAATAATTAATAAAGTCACAAATATATATATATATAATAATATGTGCCAATATTGCAGCCACTATTCACCCAATTTTCCACTTAATATGGCTAGGGAACAACCTTAGAGTCTAAATTGACGTATAATCAAACAACAGGTAATAGATCCAGGTCTATAGTTTTCATGTAGATTTTACCAGTGGTGTTTGTTGGAAAGAGCAGTCCATTTATTTTGTCAGCTAAAGACGTCCTTTAGTTGCTGAAGGGGTATCCAAACCACTGAAGCAAGATGACCTGTTGGGAGAAAGCAATCTCCTTGTAGGATCAGCTGGAATGTCCTTTATATGCCCGATCATTTCTGGTATCAATTCCCTCACTTCTAATTTATCTCATTATGTTGACACCTTTCTCCAACCCCGAGTTTCCACACTGAGATCTCATCTAAAAGACACCACCCATTTTCTTAATAAGATTCAATCATTTCAGTGGAAAGACACATATGCTTTCTTAACTTTGGATGTTACTGCCTTATACACTCACATTCCACATCAGGCAGGCTGCAATGCCATTTTCACATGCTTATCTTTGGATGATGATCTCTGAGAAACACCAATCATCTATTCTTCAATGTATTTAATTTATTCTCTCACACAATTATTTCCTTTTTTAGGCACTTTTATTTACAGGTGATAGGAACGGTCATGGAGACCAGAAATGTGCCCAGTTATGCCAACCTATACATGAGTAATTTTGTAGAGACCCATGTGTGGGGTGGAGACTGGGTGGCATCCCTGGTCTTCTATGTCCATTACATTGATGACCTTTTTATTATTTGGGATGGGGATTTAGAATCTGCAACTTCTTTTGTCACCAGTTTAAATAACAATCATCATAATATTTTTTTCACTTTCACTTATGACCGCACCCAGGTGAATTTCCTGGATGTGACCCTTGAGATTAAAGATAATCATCTCATTATGTCAAATTATATAAAATCAGTTAGCACACATTCATACTCACACTATAATAGTGCCCACTGTGCACCTTGAAAGCGAAATATCCCCAAAGGACAACTCATGCGCTTGATGCGTAATTGTACTAATCTAGATACGTTTAAAATCCAAGCTAATGATCTCATGCAATCTCTTAGTAACAGACAATATCCTGACCAACTATTACAACAAGCCTTTCTGGAAGTTTGTGAGATGGATAGGACAATTCTCTTTCAAAAAAGACATTCCCTAAAAATCACCAATGAGAAGGATAGAGAGTTGGCATTTATATGCAAATATAATATTTGTGCACAGGAAATCAGAAGTATAATAGAACGCAATTACTGGGTTCTTAGACAAGACAACATCTTGGGTGACCTTTTACCTATTAGGCCCAAAGTAATATACAAGAAAAATAGATGTCTGAAAAATATTTTGTCCCCAGTCACTTGGATATTATTAGGGAGAACAAGTCCTCAAGTGGTTGTGAGTGGTTAATGACTAAACCATCTGGTTTCCACAAATGTGGAGAATCCCGGTGCACTATGTGCCTTCACATGCCTCTTAAGACCACCAATATAGCTCTTTTAACAACAGATGATGTATATACATTGAAATCCTTCATGAACTGTGATTCAAGATTTGTTATATATCTGTTGACATGTAGCTGCGGATTTAGATATGTAGGTCATACTACAAGACCACTAAGGACAGGTTTTATGGAACATCGCTGTAATATCATGAAGAAATGCCAAACACATAGTGTGTCGAGACATTTTTCCATCAAACATGCAGCTGATCCTGCCCATATATCCGTTATGTGTCTTGAACATATCGCCCCAATCCCTCGGGAGGGGGGGGGGGTTGGTAGATTCAACACACTGTGCCGCCAAGAGGTTTATTGGATGCTCAAATATAACTCTCTACACCCGGATGGTCTCAATGAGAGTATAGAACTTAATTCTGTTATATGAGTCTTCTTTATCACTCATATGGAGGATTACAATACAAACTCATGCAATATGTATAGACACATGTACATACTCTCACATGTACACGTGTGTGGGATATGTGCATGTGTATATACATTACCTTTCCCTCTTGGTGTACCATATATGGGTCTGTATTCACATATTTGTGTGTGTATACATTCATGTATATACACACATACTTTTTTAGATTAATCAATTTTTTATTATTATTATTATTATTATTATTATTATTATTATTTATTACTTTTTATTTATAATTTTTTTCCTTGTGTCTAAAACTGTGTTTTTGTGGAAATCCAAATTGTTGATTTATGTCGATATATAATGATATTATTAACAATATAATAATATTTTGAATATTCAGATCTAATACGACCTTAATGGTCTTTTGGCTAATCTGATATAACCTCATCTCTATACATTTATTAACAGATACATCGTAATATAATTATATTAACAACAATCAGCACTATATAATTCATGTTTTAATACTTTATATATGTATTCTTATTATGTTCTTTCCATCTATATAACAAAGATTTGTAATCCAATATGTAAAATGCCGCACAGTTGCCACGGTAACATAGGATAACAAAGTACTGCATATTCCGGTCATGTGGGGTGTCCACACAGACAATTAATATGATACACAGGCCGGGCTGTGTAAGAGACAAACCATGTGACCGGAGCTGTATTCTGATATGTAAACATAGGTAATCACGTGATGAGTGCTGGTAATAGTGCGATCACGTGACTGTAATCACATGACCCGGAGCTCTGCGAGGCCATTTTGGTCCAACTTGTAAATACCAAACACATGATCCTGCTGACCAATTACTGATAGGTTGACTCTGAGATCACTGAGTACTTCGATCATGTGACTAGGGTTTGTCACATGATTGGAGCTTTCTCTATACACAGATAAGCTAACTTGATCTAATAAATGTATTATGACTGCTCATGCTATCCATTAAAGCCCTCTATAGGGTATAAAATGGGACTCCATTTGTTATGACTAACATGCTCCTGAGGAAGCTGGACATATTATACACCAGTGAAACGTGTTGAGCTTGCATGCCACCAGCGCCCTAATAAGAGGATATCCTTGATATTTGGCACATTCTTGGGAATCAATATCTTCAATTTGCTATTTATTTCTACTGATCTCAGCAGCCTTTGGACATTTATTCAGCTTATAAAGAACATTCCAGCTGATCCCCAACAGGTCATCTTGCTTCAGTGGTTTGGATACCCCTTCAGCAACTAAAGGACATCCCAGCTGATGAAATAAATGGACTGCTTTTTCCAACAAACACCACTGGTAAAATCTACATAAAAGTTATAGACCTGAATCTATTACCTGCTGTTTGATTATACGTCAATTTAGACTCTAAGGTTGTTTCCTAGCCATATTAAGTGGAAGATTGAGCGAATATATATTGGCACATATTATTATTATTATTTAATGTTTTAATCTAATTTTATGATAATAAATATGTATTGAATGTAATACAACAAGCCTAATAGTTATTCATTAACCTATACAGCCAGCGCTGGTATATCTCTATTTATCTATTTATTCACATATACGGGGATCTAGACCACACCAATACCAGCAGCTGTTGATAGTTCACCTGTGTATACATTTTTACCATACTCTAAAGAAATAACTGACACTGACAACTGAAATAATTTTGCCAAATAAAACTGTCAGCTTTATTAATAAGAAATGCTATGGTGGCCAGGAGGGATGGCCTATTTAAATCAAGTCCCTATTTATTCTAAACTTTACAACTTTTATTGTGGCTGACCAAATCAACTTCTAACTTGCAAACCACAAGACGAAGCAAGGGCCCAAATTCAGCCCTGACTCCATTGCATCACAAGGGGCAATATGGGGCCATTTGCCAACCCTTGTGTTGATTAACCTTTACTGGGAATACAGTGGCCAACTCTCCACTCAAGTTATTCTCCAACTCCAAACCAAAAGGTGCGCAGGTGTCTACCAACTTCACCGGAAACCGAAGCCCATCTGGTCTGATGGTACTCCGAACCCATTATGGATCAAACTCCACCACCTTCTCATCTCCTGAGCACCTATAAACCCTTTTTCACTATACTAACAATTTCAGGCCATCTCAACCCACCACAGTTTCAATGAAACCCCGCCACCATACCCCCAACCTTTAGAACTCAACTTACTTCGTCTCCAAAATGCCTTCTATCTACCTGCTACTCTCCCAACTGTAGACAGAGGCCATCAAGTCCCCTAGAAAAATTTCCATGCCCCTCAAATTTAAATGGACATCATCGGCCATGTAAATTTAAGGAGTAGAAACTAAAAATGGAGGGATGAGGAACCACAAACCCCCAGTTCTCACTCACTCATGGCCCAGCCCACCACAGAATTGATCCGGCACAAGACCAACTCTATGGTGGCCGGCCTATCCGTACCACTCCACACTAAATGTAGGATGATGTCTGACCATGCTGTTCTGTAAGCTAACTAGGTCCCTAACCATAGTTTTTCGGAGGTCCAGACCCGACCTCTTGGTCAAGTCATTTCCCCCGGTATGGAACACAACTCTCAGCAGGCATCCTGACATCTGAAGCTGCTGCCAAAATAGGGGCATGACTTGCTCCCACCGCAGGTGCCTCACACTGATCCACCTGATCAGCTCTGCTTCCGGGGACTGCAGGCACTCCAACCCTGATCTTTCACCATGAAAAACATACGAGTGCCCCACAATCCACATTGGGCACTCATCCAAACACCAATCTGAAAAATATAATAATATTCAAACAACATTCACACTACCCATAACCTGAACGAAATAACCTAAAAGCAACCTTACCTACAAAAAAACCCCAACTAAATGCATTAATACCTTTCTAATATGGTGCATTTTAACAGGTAAACTATTTTTAATTTAGACTCTAGACTCTAAGATGACATATTTGAACAGGTAGGGGTGGGGAGGGGGATGTAAGGAACCAGACATGAAGAGAGGCGAAAAGAACACAATTGCCAAGTGGGTGTAAACCCCTTGTCTAAAGGCACTTGACAGGATAAAAAGTTCCTGAAGACCCCCAAATATGGCGAGTGGATTATTCCACTAGTCTGATATAATTACCAATGATCAAAACCTGATATATTTCCAAAATACATTGAACTTCCACCTACCAAGAACTCTAATTTGCTCACTTGAATGGCCATCTGCAGCAGCTGATGTCACCGCACCTATCTGAAATGAATGGGTACCATATTTCAACACGGGCAGACCCATCATGCAAATACAGTGTTCCATAACCCATCGAAATTGATATTGCGTAACCAGCACACCATCCCCATGCTGCAACCAGGGACCTGGAACATGAGTCCTCACTCTCAAATATTCCTTTGCCAGTATTATTGGGCAAATCTCAATATCCTCAAAGCTTCTCAAAGCCACCCAGCACCCTTTATCTAACTGATCGGTTTTGGAATGCTGCACTTTGCACCATAACACTCCATCTTTCAGCAACACATGCTCATGTAGCATGGGTGACCTTGCTGCTTTTGATGCTGCCACCAATTCACCAACTCTAAAAGCCTCGAAGAAGGCCATAACAAAACACAATCTAAATAAAAGTGCTTCATAACCCGACACACAAACTTCTTGCAATACGACCGCCATGCACCGCAACATTGAAATGCTTATTGGTCTGCATGAATCCTGTACAGGGGGCATAGCTTGTGCCCACCCTTTCAATACTCTAGCTAAAAAGAAGGACTTAGTGAAATCATGCCGGCCCTTTGTTATGAACTGAGTAACTGGAACTCAGGGGACTGGGTGTCAACTGGGGAGTTCCAGTACTCACAAGTGAAGCTGCGGCTAGTTATGAATTACCGCAGCAATGCCTACTCTAACCACTGACTCTTTTACTCCCCCCAGTGGTCGGTTGGTGCCTGCAGAGCTAGCCTTCTCCTATAGCAGCCGCATTTGAATGGGCAAATTAGGTCCGCCCAGACTTCGATGTCCCCAGGTCTTGTGAACAAGGCACCAACTGAGACTGCGAGTGAATAAGGGGGAAGCTAACTAAGAGTAGCGTGACTAACAATGGGAGAGAATACAGAAAGGACAATGAATAGATTATGTGCGGTGCAGCCGCCGAAATCCCAACACAGGAACCAAGGCACAGAGTGTTGAAAGATATGACATTAAATATATGAGTGATTGTGAATGCAACAATGCATAAAATGTAATAAGCAACTTAATAATCTGTGAAAGCAACAATGCTCAAAGGTGTTATAAGCAACTTAATAAACTGTGAAAGCAACAATGCTCTAAGATGTTATAATACAGAAATGTAAGCAAGGCAGTGTCTGTGTGGAAACTCCACATACTGCTTAGCAAAAACCTGAATACAAAGCTGACCGGATCTGGTCCGGTTATCAATCAATGTAATGCAGGTGTGTTTCCACACTGAAAATGATTACATATAAAAAAATTTTTTATTTAAAACCAACTTACAGTAGTCCAATCACTGGTATTGCCAGTAATAACTTGTTGGTGGTGCATCAAGGGTACAGTAGGGCACTACTGGTTAGTCAATTAACACAATAAAGAAAGAAAGACCCTTTAGTGATGCACTCATTAAAGAAAAGATATAAAGTAATATTGATAACAGGTGATTTAAAATATAACTTTTAATTGATTCTATCTAAAATTAAGTGTCACAAAATATAGTGATCCCTCCTATACGTTCTGTTTACAATAGTATGCCCTCTGGTCACTAAATGTACAGGG
Organism: Pseudophryne corroboree; assembly: GCF_028390025.1. NCBI lineage: Eukaryota > Metazoa > Chordata > Amphibia > Anura > Myobatrachidae > Pseudophryne > Pseudophryne corroboree. The sequence goes on along the minus strand of NC_086448.1, from coordinate 171,089,482 downwards.
TAGGTCACATTAAAAGAGAAGTAATGCTTCTAAATTCGAATAATTGAGGCAAAGTAGCTGAATATGCAGCAGAATACTAAATTGTTCCTCAATTTTAGGAGTTAGACAGCAGCATCCTCTGGTAGGTATTTTATATCATGCACCCTATCTACACAAACAATACTGGCAAATAATTTCTTGTTCGAAGTTATGGTCCACCCAAAATTATCATGTACTGTAAGTGTGATACAAACAATGCCGGGAAATAATTTCTTGTTTGAAGTTATAGTCCACCCAAAATATATCTATACAATACATATGGTAGAGAGTATATCAGAGAAAGTGGGAAAACCAAGCAAATGTATGAATCTGCTGTCAACGTTATACTGGATTATTTGTTCCCATACAACCTACTACACCAGATATTCTCTGGAGGTCCCCCACCAGATACTGGTCCGGCCCAACACTTTATTGCTTCCAAGATCGGGCAAGATTAGGCAATTTAAGTATGGTTTGGTAGTAGATAAAACCGTATCAGAATCGTTGATGAGAGTTCATGAATAAGAGAACTGAATAGTGGGTAGAGAAAGAATCAAATTCTGATAGAAAAGTGGATCTGCTGTTGGCATTAGACAGTGAGAAACCCATCGGGACTCACTGAATCATCAATGAAAGTCCTGAAAATGAAAAGTAGGATGAGAGGATGCAAAAACATCCAACAGTCAGGATGTATATCTGTACCAACAAGTATCGTTTTAGATGACATTCATCTGTGGTCTATGTGGTCTATGTCGGTATTCCTGAGTATCAATTGAATTGTGCTACATTCACATAAAGGATATTAATCAGTTAACAAGCTTAGCAGTAAGGATACTGTATGCCCTATACGATCTTGAATTGCTAGACTGTTGTTACATTTAACTAACAAGGTTATTTATGCTGCTGCTCAGCTGCTAAATGTAAAATGTGTCTATAGTGGGGAGAGAGAGAAAGTCGATGTACTGTGTAGACTTGTTAGCTTCAGAAGTAGCATAGACAGATCAAATAAAGAAAAAAATATGAGAGAGAAAGACATAGCAAATCAGAGAATTATGACTAATCCGCATAAGTGAAGGGTGATCCCTTTCACTTATGTGGATTAGTCATAATCCTCTGATTCACAATACATCAACTTTCCCCACTATAAACACATTTTTCTACATGTTGCAATTATTTGCTTGGCAACATTTAGAAGCATTACTTAATTTAATTTAACGTGACCTACCCTGTACATTTAGTGACCAGAGGGCATACTATTGTATACAGAACGTATAGGAGGGATCACTATATTTTGTTAAACTTAATTTTAGATAGACTCAATTAAAAGTTATATTATAAATCATCTGTTATCAATATTACTTTATATCTTTTCTTTAATGAGTGCACCACTAAAGGGTCTTTCTTTCTTTTTTCAGATTATCGATCAAGCAAGGTCTCCGGGTCATGGGTACAACACAGGTAGACAAGATCTCTCATGAGCTGACAGGTTCAAACTGAAGCAGTTACTATCACCAGCATTTTGGGAGTGACCAGGAGGGGAATATAAATGATGCTGCCCCAATCACCGCTCAGAATCTAAATTAAACAATTAAGTGCAGCTACCCTGCTGCACGTACCAAGAACCTAAGCAACGGGGAACGTCTACTGCTTCTGGTGTCCCAGTTGCCAAGTATTGCGGCGGCCACCAGTGCCTGGCGTCAGCCTGTTGCTAGGCGCTGGGCGGGGCCAGGAGACCTTGCGCCCGGTGTCCGCCTGTTGTTAGGCGCCAGGCAGGGGTCAGCAGGAGGCCGGGATGCATGCCTACCGGTGCTAACAGTACCCCCCCTCCTTTAGGAGGGGTTAAGAAACCCCTAGATCCCGGTTTCTGGGGATATTACTTGAAGAATACTTTCTTTAATTCAGGAGCATGGAAGAACATCACAGGCACCCAAGCTCTCTCTTCAGGACCATAGCCCTTTTAATGAACTAAATAATGTACTTGACCCCAAACAAACTTGGAGTCCAGGATTCTCTCAACAACAAACTCTTGACATCCCCGAATCATGACTGGAGAAGGTCTCCTGAAACATCTTACTTTTTTAAAATTTTTTAGAAACAAATGCTGGTTTAAACAGAGAACAATGCAAGGTATTATTGAGGCTCAAAGATCTGGGTAATTCAAGACGGAAAGCAACAGGATTGATTTTCTGGATGATTTGAAATGGTCCAATGAAACGGGGACCCAGTGTATGAGATGTCTGGCGGAGCTTGATGTTTCGAGCAGATAACCACACCATGTCTCCTACTTTAAAAAAACAAGGTTTCCGAAATCTGTCAGCAAATTTTTTAGACATGGCTGCTGCACCCTCCAAGGCTAGATGTACTTCCTTCCAAATACTCCTGAGGCGAGACACGGGAGAAAAAGAAGAACCAGACTGTTGTGATGGAGTGAAAGTATTGAATTTAGGATGAAAACCGGAAACACAGAAGAAAGGAGACATGGAAGTTGAGGAATGTTCAAAATTATTTTATGAAAATTCTGCAAAGGGTAGATGGACAACCCAATCATCCTGAAATTTAGATGTAACACTGTAGATATTGCTCCAATGATTGATTGACTTGCTCTGTCTGTCCATTGGACTGTGGATCATGCCCTGACGAGAGACTGATATTGATCCTCAGTTTCACACAGAAAGCCCTCCAGAATCGGACTACAAATTGAGAGCCTCTATCCGAGACGATGTCTTGCGGTAAGCCATGAATACGAAATATGTGTTGAATGAATAATGAAGCAAGATCCTTGGCATTAGGCAATTTAGATAGGGGAATGAAATTAGCCATTTTACTGAAACGGTCAACTACTACTCAGATGACCAAGCATTTGGAAGATCTTGGTGGGTCCACAATAAAATCCTTTGACAAATGGGTCCATGGCTTGGAGGGTACAGGCAGAGGATGTAATTGTCCAGAAGGAAGAACATGAGAAGACTTGTTTTGGGCACAGACATGACAGGCTTTAACAAACTCCTGAACATCTGTCTTGATAGTAGGCCACCATACTGAGCGAGAGAGAAGATGTAAAGTCTAATTTACCATTGGGTGGCCTGAGGTCTTGCTGAAATGGAACTCAGATAATACGGCTGATCTGAGTTTCACTGGAACAAACAGGAGTCTTGAAGGAGTCTCGGATGGAGCCTGCATTTGTGCTGACTGGACCTGTGAGGCAAGATTCATGGTTAGACCAGTGAGAATACATCCTGGGGTAAGAATCGGCTCCGGTAGCTTAGGGACTTAATGGTTAGACAGAAAACTCCGGAATAAAGCGTCATCTTTAAGGTTTTTGGAGCCGGGCTATCGGTAATAACAAAATTGAACCTAGCAAAAAACAATGCCCATCTGGCTTGCCGAGAATTCAATGTTTTAGCGGATTCAAGGTAAACTAGGTTTTTGTGGTTGGTAAACACAGTTACTGTATGCCTTGCACCCTCCAACCAGTGCCTCCATTCCTCCAAAGCACATTTGACTGCTAAGAGCTATTGATTCCCTACGTCATAGTTGACTTCAGCAGGGGAAAATTTCTGAGAGAAAAAGGTACAGGGGAGGAATTTATGACTGACTGGATCCTCTTGTGAAAGAATAGCTCCAACCCCTACTTTGGAGGCATCTACTTCTATGATAAAAGGCATATCTGGATCAGGATGCCAGAGAATAGTAGCAGAGATATATGCTTTCTTAAGGTCCTCAAAGGCCTTTACTGCCTGTGGTGACCAATGAGCAGGGTCTGCACCTTTATTGGTCAGGCTCACAATTGGAACTACAATTGAAGAGAATTAATCAATAAATCTTCTGTAGTAGTTTACAAAACAAAGGAAACGTTGAGTAGCTTTTAGGTTAGAGGGACGGACCCATTCCATAATTGCCTGAAGTTTCGTAGGATCCATAGAGAACCCCTTGGAGGTGATGATGTATCCTAGAAAGCCCACCTTCTCAACCTCAAATTCAAATTTTTTCCAATTTAGCATATAGATGATTTTCCCTGTGCTTGGTGAGGACCTCTTTTACATGGGCTTGGTGTTCTTTGAGTGAGGCGGAGTAGATCAATATGTCATCGAGATAGACAACCACAAATCTTCCAAGGAATTCTCGAAGAACATAATTTATGAGATCCTGGAAGATGGAGAGTCCAAAAGGCATAATCAAGTACTCATAGCAGCCCCAGTGGGTATTGAATTCATCCCCCTGCCGAATCCGAATGAGATTGTATGCTTCTTGTAAATAGATCTTAGAGAAAATTGTAGCACTTCTGTCCTGATTAAATAAGACGGAGATCAGAGGCAATAGGTATGAATTTTTGATTGTTAATTTGTTCAGTTGCCTATAGTCTATGCATGGCTGTAATGAGCCGTCCTTTTTCCAGACAAAGAAAAACCTGGCTCCTACCAGTGATTTAGAAGGCCTGATAAAGCCTTTTTCTAAACTCTCCCGGATGTATTCCTCCATAGCTTTTGTTTCAGGCAAAGACAGAGTGTAGAGGCAGTATTTTGGGAGTCTAGCTTCAGGTATGAAGTTGACAGCACAATCATAAGGATTGTGTGGAGGCAGAGATTCAGCTTGTTGTTTAGAAAAAATGTCCATGAAAGACACGAACTGGGTTGGCAACCCTTCAGGGACTGGAAGTGCTGAGCGGACCGGCATGGTCAGCCATTTGGCTGCACATTCCATGCCCTAGGAAACAAGATCTCCTTTACTCTAGTTGAATACTAGGTTATGAGCTTTTATCCAAGGCAGGCCCAGAACTACTGGAGATAGGGGACAATGTACCAGGTAAAAAGCCAACTTGAGAGCTGGAGTACGGGTGCTCACCCGACCATTCTGGAGAGGACTGACTTCTAATCCACAAACGGAAATTGGTGGGCGAAGAGTCTCCATAGGAATTCCTCTGGTAAGAGCAAATTACAAGTCCATAAAATCTCCAGCAGCCCCAGAATCAACAAAAAACGTTATTTCACTTGGACCAGAAGGGGTTGTTATCCTAACAGGTAACAATAAAGAATTATTCGGGGAGATATAACAGAGACCCAAAAAAACTCTCCCAATATTTCTTGGGTCTACATGTTTTCCGCCTTCTGTGGACAAGTGTTTGCCAGATGTCCCTTGCTCCCGCAATAGAGACAAAGTCCTAGACTGCGCCATCTCGCCTTCTTTTGAGGCATCAAGCGAAAAGCTCCAATTTGCATGGGTTCTTCTGTATTCCCTGCAACCTCTGGCACCGTCCAATGAGATATGGATGTGGGAACCTCCTTCTCCATTCGTCGTTCCTGAATCCACCTATCTACTTTAATGGCTAACTCCATAAGTGCATCCAGAGTGACCGGGGAAGGATATTGGATGAGAAAATCCTTAATTTGTTCTGTTAGTCCGAACTGGAACTGACTCCGAAGTGCTGGGTCATTCCAGCCACAGTCATTGGCCCAACAGTGAAATTCGGTGCAATATACCTCAGCAGAATCTCTCCCTTGCTTTAGAGAATGAAGATGGGCCTCTGCGGATGCTGCCCGATTTTGGTCATCATAGAGGACACCCATGGCTTTAAAGAAGGAATCTACGGAAAGCATATTAGGGTGATCTGCTGAAAGGCCAAAGGCCCAAGACTGAGGGTCACCTTGTAACAGGGAAATTATGATCCCTACTCGCTGGATCTCTGTACCTGAAGAGTAAGGCCTGTACTTGAAATACAGCTTGCAACTTTCCCGGAACTGTTTACGGTCCCCAGAAAATCTATCTGGGAGGTTTAGATTAGGCTCCTTCGGAGCAGATAACGAGACAGTCTGGGTCCTACGAGTTTCCTCCTGAGTGCCACACGAAGAGTAAGATCCCATAGCTGCTGTGTCAAACCCTGGATCTGTCCCGCCAGTTATAAGTGACTTAATAAACTGTGAATGCAACAATGCTCAAAGGTCTTAGAAGCAACTGAATAAACTGTAAAAGCAACAATGCTCTAAGATGTTATAATACAGAAATGTAAGCAAGGCAGTGTCTTTGTAGAAACTCCACACACTGCTTAGCAAAAACCTGAATACAAAGCTGGCTGGATCTGGTCTGGTCAGGTTATCAATCAAGCAAGGTCTCCGGGTCATGGGTACAACACAGGTAGACAGGATCTCTCACGAGCTGACAGGTTCAAACTGAAGCAGGAACTATCACCAGCATCTTGGGAGTGAGAAGAAGGGGAATATAAATGATGCTGCCCCAATCACTGCTCAGAACCTAAATGAAACAACTAAGTGCAGAAGCCCTGCTGCAAGTACCAAGAACCTAAGCAACGGGGAACGCCTACTGCTTCTAGCATCCCCGTCACCAAGGAGTGTGGTGGCCCCCAGTGCCTGGCGTCAGCCTGTTTCTAGATGCCGGGCGGGGACCAGGGGCCCATGTGCACCCCACACTTTGCACCCATTATAGAAATGCAAATTACACAATGTTATTTCATAGTGTTGTTGGTGCTGGAGTTTATTTCAGACTCGCTGCAACTGCGTAAACAATTGGAGTTTTCATATTATGACATTTCGGTGATGTCATTGATTCCATTGCTCCGATGACCACAATTAATTTAGAGCAATATTAGATAAGCCTCTTTAAATTATTTTAAAAGTATGCACAATACAGAATATGGGAGTTATGATATCATACACAGTCCTATAAATTGCCTGTCAGATAGACATTTTATCTGACAGCCTGACACCCAGCAGATATCATTGCCATACACTGTGAGATATCTCACAGTGTATGGCCACACAAGAAATGGACATCAACCACCAATGATTCATAATTATTAATGGTTTCTGCCGACATAGAATAGTTTTGATATCGATTGGGCGGAACCAGATGGTTTTCCTCCATCAATGGCATGGCATAACCAAATGTTTCTTTTTATTTTTAAAAGATACCGGGACACGGATCATAGCTCCGTCCCCCAACACCCACAAATTCCCACCCCTGTGTTCTGATTTGCCCACGGGCCAGTCAGTGAAAGAAATGGGATTACCAGTGCATAGTTGGAAGCCATCGATGATCACTTACCATTTTGTCATTGATGGTAACCATCGATGGTTACCATACCATTAGCAATCTCTAGCACACACGATATCTGGGTTCCTCTCATAGGGAAAACATATCCTCATTCCTCCCAAGTGAAGGAGCAGGGGAACTACCTGTTCATCAGCAGCAGCAGTGCATATACTGCCCGATGTGGTTTATTTGTACAGTAACTTTGAGAAAATTGCATCGGACAGACATGCTGGATAATTCAGTATGTCCGACTGATCAATATTTTCAGATCAGTCGTGCACATGCACATTACAATTATCTGGGCAATCTACTGATATGAGATGGAACATCCAAATAATTGTATCATTTATGCTCAGAATAATTATCATCTTGCTGTTGGATTATAAATTATAATGACTACACTATGATCACCTTCCTGCTCTGTTTTATTCTGATACAATATCTAATGTTGTTTTTCCTTTCCTTGTCATCTTAGCCTCCTACAGATTTGGAGGCATATGACACACAAAAAATTGCGATGTCAAGAAGGAGATAAGTATTGTAGTTTTAGGTACAAAGAATAATTAGTTTAAAGTGTCAGTCATTTTCTGTCTGGTTCTGTTCATATTAATAGAAGTTCAGTGTGAATCAGATACATGCTGACGAAATAGGCTTAATACTGCTTCTGCTCTGTTCTTTACATCAAAGAAAAGTTACTTCCAGGTGAGAAAGGTAATGCACATCAGAGGACCTATCTTCTGATCTAGCTCTGACATTCACAGAAACGCTTTGCTACATACTGTTCGCTGATACTTTTATTGTATGCAATCATTGTACATGAGCTAGCTCTCAAAAAGAAACTGAAGGGTATTTGGTGGAACAAAAATTAACTTTACAAACACTGCCAGAAACCTGAATTTATATGCTTTTGCTAAAAACTGTTTAACTAGATTCCAGAATTTGTAACACAGTGATTATGTCCATTGATATTTATGCTTTTGCATCAACCATTTATCATTTGCTGTCTTTGAAAGTTGGAGATAATTTACATGAAAATATATAATTACGAATGGCATAGCATGAATGAGTGTACTGCATTAGTGAATAAGATTGCACCTGCTTTTATCATTTTAAAGGAGCAAGCCCAGGTGTGTATTTTTAACGTTAATGTTTTATTTTAATATTTGTACTGTTTTGTTGTTCCGTCATTTTAACGGGCTGGTAACTATTATATACACTATATGGACAAAAGTATTCGGACAGGGACTGTAATGACATTGTATTCACATACATATACTGTAATGTGGAGCTGGTCCCCCTTTTGCAGCTACAGTATAATAGCTTCCACTGTTCTTGGAAAGCTTTTTATAAGATTTTGGAGTGTCTCTGTGGGAATTTGTGTCCATTCATTCTGTAAAGCATTTATGAGGTCAGGCACTGATGTTGGACGAGAAGGTCTGGCTCGCAATCTCCATTCCAGTTGATCCCAAAGGTGCTCGATGGGGTTGAGGTCAGGGCTCTGTCAAATTCTTCCACACTGAACTCATCAAACCATAGTCCTTGCTTTGTGCACTGGGGCAGAGTCATGTTGGAATAGAAAATGGCCTTCCCCAAACTGTTGTCACAAATTTGGAAGCATAGCATTGTCCAAAATGTCTTAGTATGATGAAGCATTAAGACTGTCCTTCACTGGAAATAAGAGCAAAAACCCTGGAAAATAGCCCCATACCATTATCCTTCGACAACCAAACGTCATAATTGGCATAATACAGTTAGGCAGGTAACATTCTCCCACCAAAATCCAGACTCACCCATCTGACTGCCAAACAGAGAATTGTGATCATCACTCCATAGAACACGTTTCCACTGCTCCACTGTCCAGTGTTGGTGTGCTTTACACCAACCCATCTGATGCTTGGCATTGGACTTAGGGGGTAATTCAGAGTTGAACGTAGATGTGCTAAATTTAGCACATGTATGATCAGTTACTCTGACATGCGGGGAAACGCCCACCACAAGGCTAGTCCACCCCGCATCTCAGGTCCTACCCCCTCCCCCTGCACAGGTTCAAAAGCATAGCACGGCGGCAATGCTTTTGTACCTGATGAGTAGCTACCTGCCAGCGCACCTTCTGCGTGCCTGCAGGGAGCTACTGGGCGCGTCACGGGTCGCATCGGCTGTTTGTGATGTCATACAGCCACCGCGACCCCCCCCCCCCAATGGTCCGGACACTCCTCTGTTATCCAGACTGCGCCCCGCCAACGGCGTTCTAACACCGTTGGCACACCCCCTCCTGCCCCGAAACTGCCCCTGCCTGTCAATCAGGCAGAGGAGATTGCGTCCAGTGAGATGCTGATAGCATCTCACTGGGCTCCCGGGGTGCGTACACGCAGTGCGGCTGCTGCATGTGCGTACTCCACACAGTAATTCAGACTGCAATCACTGCCGCTGCAGCGATCCAGCCTGAATTACCCCCTTAGTGATGTGAAGCTTGAACGCATTTGCTCGGCCTTGGAAACCCATTCCATTAAGGTCCTGCCGCACAGTTTTGTGTGCTTACAGTAATGCCAGTGGATGTTCTGAACTTTTCACCTATAGAATCAGCAGAGCATTGGCAACTTTTATGCACCATGCACCTTAACAGTCATTGACCCAGCTCTGTAATTTTACACGGTCTTCCACTTCATGGCTGAGATGCTGTTGTTTCCGAAACACTTTCAGTTTCTAATAATATCACTTAGAGATGACAGTGGAATGTGCAGCAGGGATACAATTTTCCAAACTGTCTTATTGCAAAGGTGGCATTGTACCGAGCTTGAATTCACTGTGCTCTTAGAATTACCCATATTGTATCACAATTTTTTGCAAATGGAGACTGCATGGCTGGGTTCTAGACTTTATACACCTGTGGCAATGGGTCTGATTGAAACACCTAAATTCAATAATTAATAGGTGTGGCCAAATTCTTTTGTCTCTCTCTATATATACAGGGCCGGTGCCACCATTAGGCAGCTTTAAGGGCGCCTGCCACTGGAGGGCGGCATGCTCCAGAGTCCCGCTAAAATTACATTACAAAAAGCAACATCTAAGGGGGTTTAACTTTCTACGGCCTTTAGATGTTGCTTTTTAATGTTGTGTTTAATTGACATGATGATTGTAAACAGGAAGGGTTAACAGACCTGGATATGCAACTAAAATGTAACTATTCGATTGATAAGTATGTTTCATTACACTGTTTCAGCCAGCGATATACTTTTCAGAGTCTGGTTTCCATGGTGATGGTTGTCATTTGCACGTCGCCATCGGGGAACGATGACGTCACAGCCTGCACAGCTCAGCGGGCGAGCGGTCCCGGGCGAGCTGGCGGGAGTTCACATGGGGTGATGGTATAAAGGTATGTACTGTGTTTTATTCTTTAATAAAGCCTGACGACAGTAGGGGAGACTACTGAAACGTTGCTATAACAGCTTGTATATACGTGGATTATTCAAGCCTTGAGTGCCGCATCCTCGCTTTCTATACCAATTTGTTTATGAGGGCACCGGACGCAGCTGTGTTTTTGCTTGGGGAGTGCCAAACTCTGCTTGTTGTATATGTATATATATATATATATATATATATATAAAGATAGATAGATAGATAGCAATATATCTATATATATATATATATATATATATATACATTAGAGATGAGCGGGTCCAGTTCCCCGGTAACCAGGCCCACCTGAACATAGCTTTCAGAGTAGGAATCTGAGTCAGGCATCCAGGGGTGCTGCTGAGTTGTCCATCAAGGGGCTGGGGCTGCTGTGTCCAACCAGGGGTGCTGCTATGTCCTCCAGGGGTGCTCTGTTCATGCTGTGTCCATCCATAAAGTGGCTGCTGTGTCCTCCAGGGCAGCTCGGTCCATCGATAAAGAGGCAGCTGTGTTCTCCAGGGGTACTCTGTCAATCTAGAGGTGCTCTGCCCCAGTTTAAACAAAACAAAAGCTACAAATTAATATATATATATATATATATATATATATATATATATACACACACATTTTATATGCTATACCCCAGTGTACTATACTATTATTTTCCTGTGACATGGTCGGTCAGATGGCAGGGTATAATAGTACACATATTGTGACACTGTAGGTGGTACCCCAACTGTAGGTGGTTCACCCCCAGGGGTGATTTGTTGTACATAAAGGGGTGCTGTGTTGTCCATCAAGGGGCTGCAGTGTCCAAAAAGGGGCTGTTGCATCCATCCAAGAGTGCTCTGTCAATCTAGGGGTGCTCTGTCAGTCCATCAAGGGGCTGCTGTGTCCTCCAGGGTGCTCTGTCTTTTTCCCCAAGTGTATAAAAAATAAAAGCTAAAAATATAATTCCAAATAAATATATATATATATATATATATATATATATGTACTATACTATTATTTTTCTTTGAGACTGCCGGTCAAACCGCAGTGTAATAATCATACATGTATTGTGACACTGTAGGTGGTACCCCAATTTCATACAAGTATTGTGACGCTGAAGGTCATACCCTAACTTAATAGTCATACATGTTTTATGACACTGTAGGCCAGACCGCAGTGTAATATTCATGGTTGATGATTATTTAAGTGATAGCATCCAAATATCCATATCAGGCAGTCCGTTTCACTACTAGCTGAAAAAAAGGCAATTTGGAGGCCCTTGCACAAACTGACTTTGCTTTACTTAAGTTGCCCACCCTCCAGTGTACAGTGCAGCTGAGAAACTTGTCAGCGATCGGCGTAGGAGGTTAGTTCCCCAAAATGTGGAAAAGATGATGTTCATCTAAATGAATGACAAATTCCATGAGGAAGACCTCACCAGCAACTACGTCCAAAAATGTAATGGTGGATTCCAGCAAGGAAGAATTAATAGTGTGTGAAGAAGATGATGTACACACTTAGGTGGGTGAGGAATCAGATGATGATGATGACGAAGACGACATCTTGCCCTTGTAGAGCCAGTGTGTGCCCATAGAGATCATTGCCAGCAGTGTCCACTGACCATTGCCAACTGGAAATTAGTGGAAATTAACAGTGGCGTGCGGTGAGGTCAGTGGCTGGTGAGGCACTACAGCCATAATGTCCGCCGAATCCTGCCGATGACCCCTACCGCCACCGAGCCAATGCCCGCTACTGCCTCTGAGCCGATGCCCGCTGCCACCGCCAATGGCTTACAAACTCGCCCACAATCAACTGACCCAGCCTTCTGCCACTAATTTGCATCTCACTCCGATGCTGCCAATGCCTGCTGTCTGCCTGCTCATCATACTTGTAATATATTGTACATTTTTATAGAAAAAATAAATAAAAATGAGTGTTTGGGACTGGGAAGGGAGTGGGAGGAGGACATGAATGCAATTTTGTTGTCAAGGGCTTCCATTAACTTAATAGAGAAGGGTCTGAATTGGTTAAAAAAAAATGCGTGGGGTCCCCCCTCCTAAGTATAACCAGCCTCGGGCTCTTTGAGCCGATCCTGGTTGTTTAAATACTGGGGGGAAAATTGGACATGGGTTCCCCGTATTTAGACAACCAGCACCGGGCTCTTAGTCCAGTCCTGGTTCCAAAAATACAGGGGACAAAAGATGTAGGGGTCCCCCGTATTTTTAAAACCAGCACCGGGCTCCACTAGCCAGAGAGATAATGCCACAGCCGGGGGAAACTTTTATGTAGGTCCCTGCGGCCGTGGCATTACTCCCCCAACTAGTGACCTCTGGCCGGGGTTTTCTGGATGAGTGGGGACCCCTTAAATCAAGGGGTCCCCCCCTTCAGGCACCCAAGGGCCAGGGGTGAAGCCCGAGGCTGTCCCCAGCACCCCTGGGCGGTGGGTGCCAGGCTGATAGCCATGTGTGTAAAAAAGAATATTGTTTTTTGTTGTGGAAATACAAGGCCCAGCAAGTCTCCCCCGCTTGCTGGTACTTGGAGAAATTCAAGTACCAGCATGCGGGGAAATAACGGGCTCGCTGGTACCTGTAGTTCTACAACAACAAAAATACCCAAATAAAAACACAACACACACACCGTGAAAGTAAAATTTTATTATAACACACACACTCACACATACTTACCTACATCCCAGGCCGCTCACCTCCACTTGTCCAGTAGAATCCAATAGGGGTACCTGTAAAAATGAGAGAGAGATTACTTACCTACATCCCACGCTGGTCACGTCCACTTGTCCAGTAGAATCCAATAGGGGTACCTGTAAAAATGAGAGAGAGATTACTTACCTACATCCCACGCCGGTCACATCCACTTGTCCAGTAGAATCCAAAAATTAACATTATACTTACACATCCACGGGAGAGGAGAGGAGAGAGAGAAAGTCACACGAACTAACCTGCT